>NW_020864616.1:0-30088 GCF_003713205.1 Coffea eugenioides
TGACTACAAGTCGTATGCCTTTTCAGGTTAGGTACTAGTACAAAAGAATAAAAATGTGACTTTTGAGCAAAAGATGATAGTTGGTCCTAGGGATACAAACAATCCCCAAAACCCTTCATTTTTACCAAGATCAACTCAACTTGAAGGAACCACCCGGCCTAAACAATTGGACAGCACCTCCCCTTAATTCGATACTTTTCCAGCCATCATGGCTTCATTTTTCCTCAAATCAGCCCAATTCAACACATAAGTATATTCAACACCATAACTCTTTCACTAGGTTTAAATTCACCCAAATACAAGGCAATTCTAGCAATGCAACCATCAAAATCCAAGTTAGAAGCTAGAACTAGTTTTAAAAACAAATAGCTAAGCAATAGGTTTGACATCTACCGGCGTTTTGGTCACAACTGCAGCTACGCTTATCGGATTAAGGCAAAGTTTATGGCGTTTCGACCTAATACATATACCTACATTTCTTATGAAGGCCTCCAAAGCTAAAACATGCATTTTCAGGGTCAAAAATTGAAATCTCCACGAAAATAGAAAACTGTCTACGAAACAGGGCTTATGGGCAGTCAAGGGTATTTCGGACATTTCACATGATACAGTGCTCTGATTGAGCTGAAATTTAACAGGTAGATAGCAAACACAATTACCTACAACTTTTATGTTTTGAGGAAAGGCTGATTCTAATGAGGAGGGGCTCAAGGCTGCTCAAACTTCTAGTGCTCAAGTCATGCAAATACCCAGTGGTCCAATTACAAGAGCGCGTGCTAGGAGAATTCAAGAATCACTTCAAGCTCTTGTGTGCACGATTCAAGAACGAGTTGGTGATGACTTGAGGACCATTGAAGGATTACATAATGGAGAAACTACTCTATACACTTTCCTTCAAATGGAAGAACCAAGTGAAGACTAGTTCACCGAGTACTAGCTTGCTAATTAGGGTTTTAGTTTCCATTATTAGTTGTTTGTTAGCATTAATAATTTCGGTCAATTTTCACTTCACTTTGGCCGAATTTAGAGCCTTAATTTTAGTCAATTAGTTGTTAGACATTTTCGCCCTTAATGAAGGGCAAGGTCGTCCATTGGACATTCTAGGGTTTGAGTCCTGTAAGGCTATATATAGCCTAGGTTTTCATTCATTAAAGGACAGTTTCAGATTTTATAAAATATACGTGAGTTTATTCACTCTCTCTTGTCTCAAAAGAATTTCCTTTGAATACTTGAGAATTAATCTCAAGTTGTTCATCGAACTTATCAATCAAGTAGTCTCCTTGATTGTGGCGTTCTTCTATCTATACTTTTGGTTCACTAAATTTGCTAGTCTTGGGTTAAGGATTATCCTTAGTTCATTGCTCGTGATTCTAGAAGGGTCAAAGTTCCGCAAACCCACTCAACTTGGTGTTTGTCTAGATCCGTCGCACATCAGTTGGTATCAGAGCTAGTCGACGACATCAAGTATATCCCGTTGAGGTTCTTTGTTTTTTCTCCTTTTCTTTTCTTCGTAAGTTTTCTAGTATTTGTCTTCAAATCTGGTTGAGTCTCTCTTTGTGTCAAGTCCGATTGTTATTACAAAAAAAAAAAAAATTCTGTCCGCCTTTGTTTGTTATTGTTGCGTAGCTCTTTGTTTTCTTTTGCTTCGCATCCACTTCGTGCATTACTTGTTGTGTGATTCTGTCTTGAACCCTGCCTTCAAGTATAACCGAGTTGTGTTCCTTGCATATTCTGTTTGGATAAAAAAAAAAAAAAAAATTGCGACGGCTAGGGTTTTCACTTGCAACTAGGGTTTCCTTGGGCGCGAGTTTCTTGCCAATCTGTCCAAACTTTAGTTTATTCCACCAAGTTGTTTTCATTAGTTTCCTAAACTGATTTTTGTGGTTAAACTTGTTTGGGGTTGGAATCTTGAAGAGGGACTACAATAATCTAGGGTTTCTTGAGTTTCTTGAAACTAATCTTGAAGTCTTGAAACTTTGATACATGTTTTGATCATTATTGGAGGATTGAAAGAGAACATTGGTTTGACATTAACATTCTGGAATTTTACCCAAAAACAGCCGAGTAATTGTGTGTTTTAGAGTCAAAAAAAAAAAGATGAAGAAAAGAGAAAAGGCATTCGGGTAGCAAGCAACAAAGAAAGAAGCCGAAATTTTATTGACCAAGCTGTCTTGTTACTCCTTGTTCCAAACCAAACCAGAAACTACACCAGGAAAAAAAAAGAAAAAAAAGAAAAGAAACTCAAAAATTCTGTCCAACCTCTTCTTGAAAGTCTCGAACACCTTGCGTCTTGATCACTTGAACAACCCTTGCTTGAGGTTCTTGATTATCTTGGGCCTTAAAAACTTGCACTTGCCTTCGTATACAAAGTTTCTTGTACGTTCTTGCATCCATACGGGGCTTCCTTGGTTTAGGAGTAAATCTCTTGGGAATTTCTTGAGCAAGCCGCTTGGGGGACTCTTGCGTGACAATACTCTCGTTGTCTTGAGAAGCCATTTCCTTGAAACAAGAAACAAAACTGTCGTGGCCTTGTCTAAGGAAGAGAGAACAGAATTGTGCGTTGCGTCTTGAAGGAGAAAGGCCGAATTGTTGGCAAGCTAAGGACGACTGGAGAGAGGAAATTTTAGTGAGGGATAGTCGACTTTTTGAAGGCTTCAAGAAGACAAGAAATCTGGAATTTTTTTCGTGGAAGCTATTCTGATTTGATAAGGTAACAAATCTGGAAATTTTCAGCGGTTAGGAAGCTACCAAATTCTGTTTTGCAGCCGACTTTGGAAGGTTTAAAAGGAGCAGAAATCTGGAAATTTTTTTTAGCTACCAAATTCTGTTTTGCAGCCGACTTTGGGAGGTTTCAAAAGAGAAGGAAATCTGGAATTTTTTTGGGAACAATTCTGATTTGTTATAGCCGACTTTAGGAAGGTTTTTGGAGAGGGAATCTGGAACAATTTTGGAAGGTTTTTGGAGAGGGAATCTGGCAAAATTTTGGTAATAATTCTGTTTGGTTAGCCGACTTTAAGGAAATTTCCAAATAAGTCCAACACCTAACTTGTTTCCAAAAATCAATTGGGCAATTAAGTAAAGCACTTGGGAACTCCATCATCGTACTTGGACTTTCTTTTTTTCTTTGTACATCAATTCTTTCCTCTTCCATTCCTTATTCATTACTTGAGCTTTCCATTTCTACTTTTTGTTTCCTTGTTCTTTTGATACAATTGTGAGCTATTTTGATTAAAGTTTGATTGAACTTCCTTGAGAAAATTTCTGATTTCTTCAAAGGAAACAAACAAGTGGTTTGAGCAGTGAATTGGTGAGATCATTAGAGTGTTTTAAACACTTGAGCAAAACACGAGAGTGAGCGAAACACGTAAGGGAGCGAGTGAGGACTGTTCTACTAATTTTTGTTGAGTTTTGCAGGTAATAAAAGTATGAGACAAACGAATGCTCAACTGGAGCTCCACCATCTTGTGCCTAAAGGAGTAAATACTGTGGCATTGCGTGAGATAACTGCGCAATTGGAAATCATCAAAGCTCAAAAAAATGATTGGTTTTATACACGTTGCCATATCAAGGATAAAGTTTGCAGCTTAGCCATTGATAAGGGTTGTGAAGTTAATCTCGCAAGTACTGTCTTGGTTGAGAAATTGAATCTTCCAACCATTGATCATCTTCGCCCTTACAAGTTGCAAAGTGATAGTGGTGATATTTGGATTACTAAGCACACATTTGTTCCTTTTCGTATTGGTCAATACGTGGATGAGGTGTTGTGTGATGTGGTTCCCATTCAAGTGACGCATGTGCTGTTGGGACAATGGTGGATGTTTAATCGAGAAGTCAAATATGATGGATATACTAATAAGTATTCCTTCACATTTAATGGCCGTCGTACCAGGCTTGTGTCGCTTAACTCTAAGCAACTTTGTATTGATCTAGCATACATGAAGAGTGAGCATGAGCGTTATAGTATGAAGAAAGAGCTGGAGGAGAGAATTGTGGCTGAAGAGGTAAAATTCGAGGGAGTTGAAAAGGAGAAAGAGGTTGAGAATAATGAGGGGAAAAAGTCAGCTACTAAGCATGAAAAAGAGATTAAAAATTCTAAGAGTAAGCTAATTGTGAGAAAGGATGTGAGATCATATGTTTTTTCTAACGATCTTGACTCTACTTTGTTTAGTGTTTCTACTTTTATGCAGGTTAAGCAAGGAAAAATTGAGTTGATCTTGGCATGTTCTATGCCTAAATCCATTGGTGAATATCAAACTTTTCATGGAGTTTGCACCTTAAGTGTTGTCTCTCTTTGTCATCCACTGATATTCAACGTCAACCATGAGCCTGATTTGCTTGTTGGGAGGAATAATGAAGTTTCAAAGGGAGTTTCTACACTTGAAACTTGTTATACATTTCCTTCTTATTTTGTTGGTGACAATCCTTTCCTCATTGGTCCAAATTCTGATTCCTTTCAACCTGGTTTTATTCTTCAATTTGAGGGTTCAAAAGCTACCTATCTCGATCTTGTTCCATTTGTGCAAGATAGGCCATACCCACAACAACTTGCAATGAATTTTGTAACTTTGCACAATCATGTCCGAGACTTTCCTAGCCTGATTGAGCATCACTATGAATATCCTTATCTTGTGAATGTGAATGGTAAGCTGTCAAGTGATTTTATACCTACAAATCCTAATCGTGTGATTTATTGTGTAGGTCCAAATTCGACCATTCATGACACAATGCTGATTAGAGAGCTTTGGAGTGGTTGGAGCAAAGCCTTGAGTTTCCCATGGCGGATTGTGAGCATTTTCAAGCTAACCAAGAGACATGTGCAGCGAATTACAATAATCACGACGTATGCAAGTATCATCCATTCTAAGAGAGCCAATATGTGGAGATTTGAAGTTTCATACTGCCAACTCTTGTAGTACCATTCATTTCCAAACACGATTTGAGGACAAATCTTTTTTTAAGAGGAGGGGAATGATACGAAATATGGGCCGCTTATGGGCCATGTTTTGGGCTGCAAGAGATTGAATCTTTTAGTAATAGTTAGTAGTTTATTTTCTAGATTTCTATTTTATTTGCTAGGAATAAATTCGGTCCAAGACCTCATGTTGAGTTGGATCCGATTTATAGAGTCTAGGCTCACTATAACTTAAGTTGGTTAATTAGCTTTTATTGGGTTATGTTGGACCAGCTTAAAGCCTTCATTGGATCGATTATAAGCTGACCATTAGATAGTGGATTTGAGTAGTGGAATCGGGCCAAAGGCCTAGCCTAGCCGAGTTAGGGTTTTCAAGTCACTTTAGGTTTTCAAGTTGTAAGGCTATATATAGCCTAGGTTTTCATTCATTAAAGAGAATTCAGATTTTATAAAATATATGTGAGTTATTTCACTCTCTCTTGCCTCAAGAGAATTTCCTTTGAATACTTGAGAATCAATCTCAAGCTGTTCATTGAACTTATCAATCAAGTAGTCTCCTTGATTGTGGCGTTCTACTATCCATACTTTTGGTTCACTAAATTTGCTAGTCTTGGGTTAAGGAATCTCCTTAGTTCGTGGCTTGTGATTCTAGAAGGGTCAAAGTTCCGCAAATCATCCCAACTTGGTGTTCGTCTAGATCCGTCGCACATCACCAATGGTATAAACATTTCCATTTTTGGACATACCAAACTCAAGATCTAATTTTCCAAGTTTTGTAGTGTAAAGCGGAAAATTTCTGATTTCATAGGAAATGAGTTTTAAGAACTTTTCATTTCCTTTTGATATGGATAGTTCATTTTAGACCCGACTTCATGGAGGATACAAGTTTTTCCTTGTGACTTTAAATCCTCACTTTTGAATCTTGAATTTCAATAGAATGAAGTTCTTTTGAGACATTGTTCTAAGTTTAAGCAAATATATTTCCTTCCTTGTATGTTAAGTGATTGTGAGTATATGTGAGTGATAATTGATCACTATTTCTTCAGCGCTCAAGAGGATATTGAAGGAAACCTCGGAGCGGAACACTAAAGGACCTATTTACTGACTTATTTTGAATTGGTGAGTGTCAAGTGCATGACTTGTTGCATGATACCTGAATTACTTCTAGGTGAATATATGAATTGGTTTTGTTGGGTAAAGTGTGTACTTTATCGCTCTCGTTCTCTTTTACTTGATATTGTACTTGACTTGCTCATACTTGAAATTATACTTGTGTTTGACTTTTGTCGATTGGAGTGAATCTCATCGACTTATATTTGTAATTGTTGATTGGAGCGTTGTCTCGTCGACCATTCTTACTTATGGGGGACGCCCAACCTCATTGGCTAACTTTGCGAATCGAGCCAGCATGGGCTTGGTCGAGAAGCTTAGTAAACCATGAGCAAACATGAAACTTGATCTATTGGGAGATCTTGTTTGGCATACTCGCGTAGTATTGCCACGATATACTCGAGTAATATCAAAACCTTGACGAGCGGGCCCGGTATAGGGGGTGTAACGGTGAACGGGAATCCAGGGAAAGTGGGGTTTCTACGGATTTGATACTTACTTGGTTGACGGAGTGTCAACATGGAATTGGATCAAGACCGTGACCCAGCTACGTGAAATTTTGCTCCTGAGAGCTGCAGTATCCCTGAATTGTTTCTATTTACTTTCCTTCCTTGAAATGTCAATTACATGCAATTTCTAGTTAGTAATATCTCATTTTTCTCCCATGCTCTTCTACTCGCTCTGTTACATGCTTGCATGATTTTCTTGGCCTCACTCAGCATTAGCTCACCCCATTAGTTTGTTTTCCTTAACAGGAGCTCGGATTGGAAAGAATTTTTGGGGAAGCCGACTTGATACTTTTGATTAGTATTTTGGGATGTAATTGATTAGTCGACTTATGGTAGTTGTAGTTATTGGGAGATTTGATGTATTTTTGGAAACTTGTGATGTAAGGTTTGAATGTTTATTTTAAATTTATCTTTATTTTTTGATTAAATGTTAATTATTATCCTCTTTTTTTCTTTTGCTTATCAATCTCATAATTTTATTTTAAGACATTTTTTTTAGCATTAAAATTTGTCGGAAAAGAAAATTCTTTCATTATTGTTGCTAATTAATTAAAAAAAAAAGAAAGCAAGCTTGCGCATCCTGAGCTACACACGATCCAAGCCTTTCTTTACTTCCTTATCAGAAACCATGCGCCTGTACAGAAACAAAAAATTGCAGCGGCATTTTTTGGCTCATTTTAGCACTCAATTTTTCGCATTTCTTTTCCTCTCCAAACTATCTGGTACCATTGCCAACTCACCCCATGTGAGAACCCGTAACTTTTCCATTTGTTAGGTTTTATAATCTTTCTAGGCTTTCTTATTTTCAATGGCTTGTTTTCTGCACTTTCTGTATCCGGAAAATTTTCTAGATAAATTTTATGAGCAATTATAGTTTTTAGATAATTTTTCTAGCATTGGTGAATTTTTAGAAAAGTAAGATTATCTATTGGATGTGGGACCCACTAGTGCGAAAAGTTCAGAAAAATTCGGCCAATAAGGTTAAGTTTCGGATACTGTGAAAAATTTATCGGGTGTTAAGAGATAAGTAGAGAGTGAGATTTGATTGATGAGAGAGAGAAAAGAAAGGATAGGAATGCATTTATGATAGTGACAAGTGTCACAAGATCATTGGAGTTGACTTAAGAAATACTATTCACATTTTTGACTTTTTTGACCAAAGGATTATATATCTCAAAAAAATCACAAAATTCACCATTTTTCTTCTCATTGTGGCCGAACCTCTCACTTGCAAGAAGGAAGAAAATTCTTCAACATTTCAAGCTTCCAACTTGTCCAAATCCACCAAATCAAGTGTTTAACTTAGTTTTTACTCCATACAATCTTTCCTTCTAGTGATAATAAGTGTATTAGTGAAGTTTGTTTGAAGCTCTAAGGTGGCCAACATCTCTCTCTCTCTTGTTACTTGGTAAGTGATGCTAGAACACTCTACTACACCTAATGATGTTTATGTTATGCTTAGAAGTAGCTTGAGTGATGGAATATGTGATTTATTTCTTGATTTGAAGAGTTTTGGTGAAGTTTTCCATTTTATGATGAATTTTCTGGTTTCATATGATTTTGATGTTGTGGACTAGTATGATGGTTGGTAATAAGGGGCTTTGGCTCTAGTAGGTGTGAATTGTGGTTAAATGCAATCAATTTTGGGTTTGGAATGAAATGTGAAAAGTTAGGGTTCTTGGTTGAACATTCTGTCCGAAATTTTAGGTCATAGATAGAGGCCGAATTGGACTTTGCTCAAAACATGAAAGTTGTAGGTATTGATGAGTTTGAAGTGCCTGCAAAATTTCAGGGCATTTGGAGTAGTGTAGAGTGAGTTATCCCGTTTTTACTGTTGCTGTTCTGGGTGAACAGAATGTACGAACTGCGATAGTAATTGTCTATTTTGACTGGCATTGGTTTGGATTTTGAAGTTGGTGTCTTCTGATGAAATGTAGCTGGATGTCTTAGCTAGCTTATGCCTTTGGAATTTCGGCATTTGGACTTGTATAGACTGAGTTGTGTTCATTACAGTTTTGTGTGTTTTGCAAACCTGTTTTGGTAATTCTGGTTTAGTATTTGGCACATTTGACCTAGTTGTGCTAGGATTTGGACTGAGAGGCCTTCTACATTGTTGTAGCCCTGTCTTTTAGCTTCGAGATGGTGGGTCTTACGCCCTCATCCGATAAGCGTAGCGCATTTTGTGCCATTACCGCATACTGAGGCCAAACCTGTTTTTGTTGATTGATCAAATGAGTTATATTTTCTGATTTTCTGGTTTGCTATTATGCTTATTTATGCATATGAGACCCTATTGGGGTTGTGTTCAGCATTGTTTTATGACTCGTCGTCGAGTCTCTCTTAGGGCTTGCTTTCATTTTGGTTGTTTCCTAGCTAACTTTTGTACTTGTACCACTTTGAGCCCTGTACGGCTTTTGGGAAATGAGATGACCTTTGGTGTGAAATGTTGGGGCTGATTTGAGGAAATAATGAAGCCTTAATGGCTGGAAAAGTAAGAAATTTAGGGAAAGTGCTGCCCGATTTTCTAGGCCGTTTGGTTCTTTTAAGTTGGATTTGCCTTTTGGTAGAAATGAAAGGGCTTTTGGGTTGTTTGCGCCTAGGTCTTCATGCTACCTTTTCGTTTCCAAGGGAATCGTGTTTTTTCATTCTTGCACTAGTATTTATTTGGCAAGGCGTACGACGTGTAGTCGAGCCTCACATGTGCATTCTGTTTACTCGATTCTGGAAGTAAAACCTTCAATTGGTTTATTTTGGTTATTTTAGGGTTTCTTGGCGATTAAGGCCAATCTGAAGTGAAAACTTTTGAAGTTGAGCCGGTGAGTGTACCACTCCCCTCCATTGCTGTTTAACTTGATTTCTGCTCTGCAATTTGTTTAATTTGTTTGAGACGAGGGTGTACTTTATCACACTCGATCTCTTGTCTGTCCATATGCCAATTTTGAGTGCCTATCTGAATCTGCCGTCTGAATCTGCTATCTGAATCTGCTATTCTGTATCTGTATCTGAATCTGTTATCTGTGTCTGCATCTGTTCGGATTTCTATGACCTATGAGCTCAATCCTGTGGCTAAGTTATTCGAGTCGGGCCGGCAAGGGCCTGGACGATTAGATAACGAACCACGGTAGTCTGTTCGGGGATTTTGGGTATTGAGACCCTTGATTCCGGGTATACTCGAGTATTACCATTTTGTTCGTTTGAGATGAGCGGGCCCGGTAAAGGGGTGTTTGGTGGACGGAATTCGGTGATAAGAGGGGTCTACGGACGCATTGGTTCTATATACGTTGACGGAGAGTCAACCGGTTTGGATCAAGTATTGCGCTGGAAATTTGGCTCCTGAGAGCCACCCGTATCCTTCTGATTTGAATCATTGGTTCCTTTGCTTTACATCTGACATGTGTGTCTGATTTGTTAAATGTGAAATGCCATGATTTCAATGCTATCTGTTTGGTACCTCATTGAGCGCAATCTCACCCCTTTCTGTTCCTTTTGTTTTCCTTACAGGAAAATTTTGCCCTTTTGGTCTGGATTTGACAAATGGCTGCCAAATTGAGCTAGTTGAACATATCTTTTGTATAGCTCATGTATTAAAACCCTAAGTATACTTTTGGGGCGTTTTCTCTTTTGATTTGGCAAACCGTGTAGATGTATTAACTTTTGAAAACTTTTGTATGTCCTTTTGGATTGTAATCGCTAAAGTTCAGATGTGAATGTTTGCGTGCTCTTTCGGTTGGGTTTTGACGGATCGGTTACTGTTCCTGACCGACTCCGGATTTCATTTTTTTTATTTTGGGTTATTTTACCATTTTGACCTGTTTACGCTCGTTTGTAAGTTCCGGATCGCAATAGATAGCTCTAATCTGATCCGTAGTCCTGGCGAGAGCTGGGCAGGCAGTCCGCTAACCCCTTTGGTTCGCCTTAGGGGAAAGTGGGGTTGTTACACCCCATGATTCTTAGCTGGAAGATTCCAGAATATAGGCCATCAAATGGCTCCCAGATACCACAAGAAAATGCGGCTCCATCCATACCATTGCTGATAGGGTTTAGAGTTTTTGTGCCATATAAAGGCATGAAAACCTGGCCGAAAGAAAGGGACCAAGCGAGAGGGATAGGAGGGGGCGGCTAGGGTTAAAGTAAAGTGAGAACGGGAGAGTGAGAGGTAGAGTGAAAGTAGAGTAATGAGAAAGTTGCCGGATTCGAGGGAAAACTAAGCTAGAAGGAGTGACGGCTAAAAGAAAAGAAAAGAGAGTGATGGTTGAAAGAAAAGATCCGGAGAGAACTGAACAAAAAGATGAAACGGAGAGAGTGAGAGGGAGAGATAGGGAGACTGTGGTGCAGGAAAAAGCTGGAAAGGAACGGGCTGGGGTTTTCGGGTAGAAGAAAATCGAGAGAAAACGAAAACAGAAAAAGAAAGCTACGGGCTTGAGGGGAGAAAAACTAAAAAGGAGATCTGGAACAAGGAACTGAGAGTAAGAAACCAAAAAGGGAGGTTCGGCTGAAGCAAAGAAGGAGAACCAAAGTGTGACAGCCCCACCTTCCCCTAAGGCGAACCAAAGGGTTTGGCGGACCGCCTGCCCAGCTCTCGCCAGGACTCGATCGCTCTCATCAAGTGAAATAAGATATAACCTCGAGACTAAGCGAAAAACAATTCCCAAACTTGAAACATATACTTGCATTCATATCCATCTCAAACAAAAATACAATCCCAATTAGAACAAAAGCTTTAAGTTCATACTATATCCAACCTTATCCAAGCACTAGCACGAGAACAATAAAAAAAAAAAATTTTCAAAAAAACTAGACCAAGCTAGTCTGCACAGGACTCACGCCCTCGCTCGCATCCCCTGTAAGGAAAACAAAGCTAACGGAATGAGCTAAAAGCCCAGTGAGGTTCCATACACATAGCCAAATAATTAAACAAAGACATTAATTATGTAATAAGAAGTAATCGACAAAACATTTACAATATAAAAATGATAATACATTCACTAAAAGGGTACATGCTCACATGGAGCCCTTCGTTCATTCATTCCACCAACCATTTCCCTGTTCCTCCAGCATTAAAAATAATTTCATTTGTAAGTGAAAACCCCTCCATTGTTCTTGCCATTCATTCATTCATTTCATTTTCCCCCTACTGGACACTGGCCAGTCTCCACCAGATTTCTGGTCATACTCGAGTATACCAAACATTAACCCAGGGTCACCAATCGCCCGACCGAGTCCGCTTCTGGCTCGAGTCGACCGGCAACGAAGGGCAAGGGCCCAGTTCAGCCAAAGGCTTACATTCATGTACAAGTAGTATTTAAACATTTAATCATTTAATCATTGTAAATTTCACATTCATTTAGGTCGAGTGCGATAAAGTACACACTCGCCAAGCAAAATTCAATTTTAGAAATTATTGAAAACATTTAACATTTAATCCAACATTCACAAATAGTCACATAGTCACAACAATCCACATAGTCATTGGAAACATAACGTACAAAGAACACTCACCTATTTAAGCAAAATAACGTCCAAAGTTTCCTTCCGGATAATACCCTCAATCACCAAGGAACCCTAATAATAACCAAGAGAAAATATTACAATAAAACCATCCAAAGTTTAGGTGAACCAAAGAAAATCCGAATAACTACTAGTACAAAGTATAAGTATAGTTTTGGAAGTGAAAAGAGTACATTTAAACCAAAGGACATGAGTAGAATATTTGTAAAACTTATGCTCGCTCTTAAAACTTTGAAATCTCCATTTGAGTCGAAGAAACGAAGAAAACGTATTTCTATTAGTCGTAAATTTCATTTTTCCAAGGGTACAAGTTTCAGTCAGATTCTAACTTATATACCTCTAAGAAAGAAGACTTGAATACCTTAGATGATTCAAGTTAGTTTCATTCTCAACCCTTACTCAAGTCGCGAGTACATCTACCTAGCCCTCGAGTGCAAATTTGGGCAGCACGCTCTTTGTATTTACTTATTTTTTAGCCATTTATGGCTTCATTATTTTCCTCAATCAGCCCCCAAAATTACACACAAATAATCTCATTACAATAGCCGTTCAATAGGCTAAAAGTCATTCCATTACAAAATCAAGCTAGAAAAGTGACCGGAAATAAGGTTTAAGGTAAAGAACAAAATGACAGGTTTGACGTCTCTTAGCGTATCAGTCACAACCGAAGCTACGCTTATAGGATTAGGGTAAAATTTATACCGTTTTGAATCTAAGACAAAGGGCTACAACTTTCATGAAGACAACTTAGCCCGGTTTGTGACGACTGGAAAATTTCCTTATATTCTTCTTAAAATTCCCTTTTATTTGGAATTTATTACTTTAGAATAGCCTTACTACTCATTTACCCCACAATAAGTGCAAATAAACATTGAATCAAGGGTTTTTTCTTTCGTTTTCAAGTTATCGTAAATTAGGGTTTTTACACCTTTTTGTAGTGTAATTATTCGGTACGGAGTATGTATCAAATTTAGTAATTTAGAGTGAGTTTTAGATGATATAAAGTGTGTGATTGGAAGTGATAAAAATAAGTTAGTGAATTATAAGTTAAAACCCTAGTATACGCGATTTAAGGAAAATCGGCTTGAACCGACGGGTATCGTTCACTACCGATTGAATACACCACTTCATTAACTTAATCTCATTGTTATTAGAGCCAAAATATCAGCCCATAATCAGAATGTGATGGCCAAAATTCTTGACTAAGAAAGCCAAGGAAAAGGAAAAAAAATTGAGGAAGATCTTGGAGTGACACTTGGAGAACATCTAACCCTCTTTGACCAAATTCAAGTCCAAGCTTCTTATCTTTCTTGGACTTCATTTTATCTTCATTTTACAGCTATGGTGGCCAAAAATTGAGAGAAAAAAAAGGGAGAAAAGAGCTTCAATTCCATCTTAAGTTTGAGCTTATTTGAGTGAAAATCAAGAATCTAAACTGATTAATCCTTCCTTTGAGCACTTGGAAAGCTTGGTGTGCTAAAACTTTACAAGGAGAGGTGGTGTATATCCCTTGCAAGCATCTTAGTCAGGTATTATGGCTGTCCATCATGGTTCTTTCCCTTAGTCTTGCTTAAGTTGTGTAGCAACTCATATTCTTGGTTATTGATAGCTATGTAAGTAGTTTTGATGATTATGTTGGATTTGTGAGTTAGGGTTTTGAAGTGTTCAGCTGTATTTCTTCTTGTTTAGATAGATTATGGTTTGAATAAACTTAGATAGGGAGTGGTAGTAGTGCTTGTTTTACATGAATAAGAAGATTATCACTTGAATACTTTGAATCCAGCTTTAAATCTTTAAGAAGCCCTGTTCTGACTAGTTTCATTTGGCCATGATGGAGGCCGAATTGGACTTAGCTCAAAACATAAAAGTTGTGGGAAATGATATTTTTTATCTGGCTGCAAAATTTCAGCTCAATCGGAGTACTGTAACATGTGAAATGACAAAAATACCCTTGACTGCCATAGGTATAGTTTTGTGGACAGTTTTGACATTTCCTCATTCTGGCTGAGTTTTTTCACCTTGATCCGGATCAAATTAGCCTTTGGCCAAAACATAAAAATTTTATCCCTATGTTTCAGTTCCAACGCAACTGAAAGCACCTCAAACGGAATTGTGTAGCCTGAGTTATTGTCATTTGAACACAGTGCTATTAACCAGCCTGATGGTGGAATTCTGGTTCTGTAATCAGTAAATTTGACCTAGATAAACTATGAATTGGGTTGAGTTGTCTTCATCAAAGTTGTAGCCCTTTGTCTTATCTTCGAAACGGTATAAATTTTACCCCAATACAATAAGCGTAGCTTCGGTTGTAGCCAATACGCTAAAAGACATCAAACCTGTCTTTTTGTTATAAGCCTTAAACCTTATTTCCGGTCACTTTTCTAGCTTGGTTTTGTAATTGATTGACTTTTAGCCTATTGAATGGCTATTGTAATGAGATTATTTGTGTGTGACTTTGGGAATGATTGAGAAAAATAATGAAGCCATAAATGGCTGAAAAATAGGTAAATACAAAGAGCATGCTACCCAAATTTACACTCAAGGACTAGGTAAGGATTTGAGAACGAATACCACTTGAACCATCTAGGATATTTGTGTCTTCTTTTATCAAGGTATATAAGTTAGAATTCGACTGAAACTTGTACCCTTGGAAAAATGAAATTTACGACTAATAGAAATACGTTTTCTTTGTCACTTCGACTCAAATGGAGATTTCAAAATTTTACGAGCGAGCATAAGTTTTAAAAATATTTTACTCATGTTCTTTGGTTTAAATGTACTCTTTTCACTTCCAAAACCATATTTATATTTTGTACTAGTAGTTATTCGGATTTTCTTTGGTTCACCTAAACTTTGGATGGTTTAGCCGTAATATTTTTCCTTGGTTATTATTAGGGTTCCTTGGTGATTGAGGGTGTTATCCGGAAGGATACTTTGGACGTTATTTTGCTTAAATAGGTGAGTGTTCTTTGTATGTTATGTTTTCAATGACTATGTGGATTGTTGTGACTATGTGAATATTTGGTTAAATGTTAAATGTTTTCAATGATTTCTAAAATGCATTCTGTTAGGCGAGTGTGTACTTTATCGCACTTGACCTAAATGAATGTGAAATTTATAATGATTAACTGATTAAATGATTAAATACTACTTGTACATGAATGTAAGCCGTTTGGCTGAACTGGACCCTTGCCCTTTGTTGCCGGTCGACTCGAGCCAGAAGCGGACTCGGTCGGGCGATTGGTGCCCCTGGGTTAATTTTTGGTATACTCGAGTATTACCACGTTGTTGGGTGGAGACTGGCCAATGTCCAGTAGGGAAAAAATGAATTGAATGAATGAATGGCAAGAACAATGCAGGGGTTTTCACTTACAAACGAAATTATTTTAATGCTGGAGGAATAAGGAAATGATTGGTGGAATGAATGAACGAAAGGCTCCACGTGAGCATGTATCCTTTTAATGAATGTATTATTATTGCTTTATATTGTAAATGTTTTCTGGACGACTTGTTAATATCTGATTAATGTTCTTGTCTAATTGATTTGATTATTGCGTAGGGAACCTCACTGGGCTTTTAGCTCATTCCGTTAGTTTTGTTTTCCTTATAGGGGATGCGAGCAAGGGCGAGAGACTTGTATAGAATAGCGTAGTCTAGTTCTTTTAAAATTTTACAATTGTACTCGCTCTAATGCCTGGATAGGGTTGGATGTATTGAGATTGAGAACCTTTGTTATATTTGGGTTGTATTACTTTTGGGATAGAAATGTATGTAAGTATACGTTCCCAGTTTGGGAACTGTTATTTCCTTTACTCTTGAGGTTGTAACCTATTTTATTTGAAGTAAGTGAGTGAGTCCTGGCGAGAGCTGGGCAGGTGGACCGCTAAACCCTAGGGTACGCCCTAGGGGGAGGTGGGGTCGTCACACGGTTCACAGTTTATCTAGGTCGAATTTACAGATTATAGAACCAGAATTTCACTGTCAGGCTGGATAACAACACTGGGTTCAAATGATAATAACTCAGGCTGCACAAGTCCGATTGAGGCATTTTCAGATGCGTTGGAAAGCTAAAACATAAGACTACAACTTTCGTGTTTTGGCCAACTGCTGATTTAATACGGATTAAGGTGAAAAATGAAGCCATAATGATGAAATGTCAAAACTGTCCGCAAAACTCTACCTATGGCAGTCAAGGGTATTTTTGTCATTTAACATGATACAGTGCTTTGATTGAGCTGAAATTTTACTTCCAGTTATAAAATATCATTTTCTACAACTTTCATGTTTTAAGCTAAGTCCAATTAGGCCTCCATCATGGCCGAATGAAACTAGTCAGAACAGGGTAGTACAAAAACTTAAAACTGGAATTAATGTATTCAAGTGATAATCTTCTTATTCATGTATAAACCCACTACTACCACTCCCTATCTAAGCTTATTCACATCATATTATATGTAAACTGTGAGAACCCGTAATTTTTTTATTTTCTAGGTTTTATTCTTTTTAATTGCGTGCTTTTCTGCATTTTCTTTATTAGAAAAATTTTCTAGATAATTTTTATGAGTAAATATAGTTTTTAAATGATTTTTCTAGTATCGGTTAGTTTTTGAGAAATTAAGAGCGTATACCGGATGTGGGACCCACTAGTGCGGTAAGTTCGGTAAAATTCGGTCAGTTAGGTTAAGTTTTGGATACTGGGTTTATTTTAGCAGGTGTTAAGAGATAATTAGAGGTTACCCAATGGATGAGAGTTGGAGAGACAAAAGGATAGCCATGCATTAATGAGAGTGACAAGTGTCACCTTGTGAGTTGACCTTGCTTTTGACCACTATTCACCACTTTATCAATTAAACAAAAATTGACCCAAAATTACCCTCCATTTCAAGCTTCTTGGCCGGCCATCTTCAAGAGAAAAGAAAGGAAAAAGCTCTCAAATTTCTTGCTCCAATCTTACTCAATCTAGCAAATCAACCGTTTAAATTTCCAAATTCTCCATAAAAACCTTTAGTTGAGTAGTAGTGAGGTTAGTTGTGAAGTGATTTGGAAGCAAGAGGTGTTAAGTTGGTTCTTTTCTTGAGTTTGCAAGGTAAGTGACTAAGACACCTTTCCTTTGATCTTAATGATGTTCAATTGGTAGCTTGTGTGAGTTAAAGAGCTAGTTTTAAGTGATATTTCATGACTTTTGGTTGAGATTGGTGAATTTTTCTATTTATTCATGATTTTTTCTGTTTTATATTGGTTGGCCATGGATGATGGTTGGAAATGGTCTAGAATGAAGCTATAGTGCGTAAATTGTAGCGAATTGCGGAAAATTTCCACTTTGTGCGGAAAATTCCAGATTAGGGTTTCAATTTTTCCCTGTTCTGCCCGGTACTGTTAGACATAGTTAGAGGCCAAATTAGCCTTAGGGTAAAACATGAAAGTTGTATAAAATAATGTTTTATATTTTCCTGTAAAATTTCAGCCCAATCGGAGTAATGTATCCTGTGAAAAAACTGAAATACCCCTACTGCCCTGTTTCTGTCCGAAACTGATAATCAGCTTCTGTAATTGGTTAGTTTGACCTAGAATACTACTGAATTGATTGTCAATGTCTTCATAAGAATTATAGCCTTGTATCTTGGCTTTCAAATGGCTTTGGAATTACCTGAATCGGAGTTGTGTGTGCTGAGATATGCTTGAATGAATCGGGACTGCTAGTTGAATTTCACAGTGAGCTTTGAACTGGAAACTCTGGGGTTGTTTTGGTAAATTTGACCTAGTTAGGGTGAGAACTGGACTAAGTAGTCTTCATCAAAGTTATAGCCCTCTGTCTTAGCTTCGAAACGGTATAACTTGTAATTCAATCCAATAAGCGTAGTTTCAGTTAGGTCCGATACGCTAAGTAGCGGTGAATCTGCCTTTTTGGTTTCCTAGCTTAAAGCTCATTTCCGGTCATTTTCCTAGCTAAATCTTGTACTTGAATGACTTTGAGCCTATTGAATGGCTGTTGTGATGAATTTATATTGCGTATGACTTTGGGATTGATTGAGGAAAATAATGAAGCCATAAGTGGCAAGGAAAATAGGTAAATACAGAGGGCATGCTGCCCAAAATTTTAGGGCTACGCGATTCCTTCAATTGAGTTGATCTTAGTACAAATGAAGGGTTTTGGGGGTTGTTTGTAACCCTAGGACCAACTGTTATCTTTTTGCTCAAAAGTCATATTTTATTCTTTTGTACTAGTACTTAACCTGGAAAGGCGTACGACATGTAGTCGAGCCTCACTTGTGCATTCCGTTTACTCGATTTTGGATGTGAAACCTTCAATTGTTTTACTTTGATGATTTTAGGGTTTCTTGGCGATTAAAGCCAGTTTGAAGTGAAAACTTTTGAAGTATCTGTACTTGAACCGGTGAGTGTACCACTCCCCTCATTTGCTGTTTAACTTGGTTTCTGCCCCTGCAATCTGCGATTTAAATGACTGCACTATCTGTTTATTCTGTTTGAGATGAGGGTGTACTTTATCACACTATTTCTCTTGTTTGTCCATATGCCTATTTACTGTGAAATCTGTTATCTGTATCTGAGTCTATTCGGACGTCGTTTGGAGGCTGGTATCCAACGACCTTTCTGTGACCTCTGAGCTCAACACCTGTGGCTAGTTACTCAAGTCGGGCCGGCAAGGGCCTGGTCGATTAGATAACGAACCACGGTAGTCTGTTTTGGGAATCTTTGGGTATTGAGACTCTTGATTCCGGTATACTCGAGTATTACCATTACTGTTCCTGAATGGAGTTCGAGCCCGGTAGGGGTATGTTTGGTGGATGGAAATTGGTGTAAAGTGGGGTCTACGGATATGTTGGTTCTATTTACGTTGACGGAGAGTCAACGGGTTCGGATCAAGTACTGCAAATGGAAATCTGGCTCCTGAGAGCCACTTGTATCATTTCCCTTTGAATCACTGTGTCTAAATGTTATCCTTTATATCTGGTATATGTATCTGATTGATTAAACGTGAAAGACCATGATTTTATCCCTATATGTTTGGTACCTCATTGAGCGTAAGCTCACCCCTTTCTGTTGCCTTTGTTTTCCTTACAGGGGACAAACTTGGAAATCACGATTTTGGAAAAAAAGGGTCAAGCTAGTATATATGTCATGTTGTTAAACTCTTTTGAAAATGAAGCCCTAATTGTATTTTGTGTAATATGAGTACCTCGGATCGCATTGTATGTTAATTTGTTCAAGACTTCAATGTAAATATATGTATAAGTGTTTAACCTTGTCTATTAAATGTAATCCGTTGAGACTAGGATTCTATGGTTTGGTAGGCATGTTCTCACCTTAGTAGTTTCTAATTGTTCATTTTCTTTAGGTCCTATCGCGCGTACTATGTTGGGTTTGTGTGAATCGACTCCGTAATCCTGGCGAGAGTTGGATAGGCGGTCCGCCGAACCCTTTGGTTCGCCTTAGGGTGAGGTGGGGCTGTCACATAAACAATAAGTGTGACGGCCCCACCTCCCCCTAAGGCGAACCAAAGGGTTCGGCGGACCGCCTGCCCAGCTCTTGCCGGAACTACGGATCCGGAACGAGTGTAAACCCTACCAACCGCTCAAAAGAACCTCGGGAAGATAACATTCACTGTCCGAAACCCAACCATGCACAACAACTTTAGATAACCCTAGAAAAGAACATTTCCAAACCAAATCAACTTAGGAACATGGTTAAACACTTTTAGATACACATGGTTGCAAATTTACAAATTCAAAAGGGAATTGTTCGGTTAAAATACATTTAAAGTTTTCCAACCATCGAGGAGCTATACAAAAGAATACTAAACTAGCTCAACTCATGCTTCAAACATCATAGTCTTCAAAAGGTGATTTCCTGTATGGAAAACAAGGATAACGAAACGGGGTGAGCTACAAGCTCAATGAGGTACCAAAAATATAACAGTAGAGATCATGAGAAAACATGTATAGGACACATATCCGCATCAAGTAAAAGAAATGAACGAACATCACAACTTAAAGGATACAGGTGGCTCTCAGGAGCCAAATCCCCGTTGCAATACTTGATCCAGCCTTGTTGACCCTCCGTCAACGGTCAAATAAAGGAATCAGTCCAGTAGATCACCACTTTAACGCCAAAATCCCGTACACCAAACATACCCCTTACCGGGCCCGAACGCCAAACAGGAACAGGAATGGTAATACTCGAGTATACCGGAATCAAGAGTCTCAATACCCAAAGATTCCCCCAGGAATAGGCACCCATGGATTGTCAATTATCTCGACCAAGCCCTCGCTGGCTCGATTTAATTAACTCCCCATGAGGTTGAGCTCAGGTTTAACAGGAAGGTCATTGGATACTCTTCCAAACGACATCATAACAAGTGCAAGTAACAAGTTCAAGTACGTAACAAGTACAAGTAATAGATTCTAGTTTGTTCAGTACAGGCAAGAGAACGAGTGTGATAAAGTACACCCTCGTCTCATACAAGATAAACAGTCAGGAAAGACATTCAACTAGCAATTTGCAAGTACAGGAAACCAGTTTAGCAATAATTCAGGGGAGTGGTACACTCACCAGTTCAAATAAGGATAACTTCAAAAGTTTCCTTCCCAAGTGTGGCTTTAATCGTCGGTACCTCCTATAACAATCAAGGCAAACACTTAAGACTCGACTCCAAAACCTAGTTTGGAATTCGCAAGTGAGACTCGGTTACGAGCCATATGCCTAGTCAAAAGAGCCATTAATGCAAAGCAAAGAGGTGACCTCAGAGTGAAAAGGTAACAATTAGTTTTAAAGGCATGAACAACCTCAAAGCCCTACCTACAATAACTGACCAACTTCAAATTTGAAGTAGAAAATGAAAGTAAAGTCGATACTAGGAAAACAGGATTTTCCAGTTTCGCGCAACCCTATATGAAAAATCATATCTCAAGTTTTGTAAGTCCAAAATTAGTAAAAGTTATACCGTTGGAAAATAGATTCAAAGGGCTATAACTTTCCAGAGAACACCCTCATAAGATTCAGAACGCAAGTCAGTCAAATTCAAGCCTCAAGTTGCTGCTTTATCCAGTGAAAGACAGAACAGGTACAATATTTCAGTCAAATTTGAAAAATCACCATAAATGGTACAGACATAAACAGGGTCTCAAATTTACACAGTTTATAGCCCTATGAATATAGTTTAAAACGCAAGAAACAGAACTCAATTCTGACATTCCTACATCAAGATATAGTAAATTTCCCGAGACTATGCAGAAGCTCCGTGAAAATTTTGACAGCATTACAAGCTCATAAAGTCCGTCGCTGACTTATCCTTCATGACAAACCAAAGTGAGGATTATGCTCATAAGAAATCCCTCAATCATTTGTGATCATAAGGGTATAACCAGTTTTCACATGTTTAACTATCGTTTCTACCCATATGTTGCAAGCTTATAAAGCTTATATATTGACTAAGTTTTCTTAAGAAATAAGGGTGACAAACTCTTTGCTTTCACTAAGATGTGATGTTGAATGGATTACATAAAATTTTGGGCACAAAAACAAGACAAATCTTGACTTCTCATTTTCCTTAGCCACCTCAAAATCAGAAATAAGATCACCTGATTGGTCCTGAAAGACGAGTTAACAAGAAGTGGTGACCCATTACTCTAAGCATCGATGCTAAGATGAGGAAGAAATCTTATGTAATTTGGTATTATTTCGAGAAATTCATCATGAAATCTTCTGTTAGGAAACATAGTTGCTTACTTTGTTTAAAATAAATGAAGAGTCATCCAAACAAATTTTTTACAATCAAAAGGAGCCCACACTGGGGCAAATTATCATTTGAGAAATTTTGCAAAATGGGCCCACACTGGGGCAAAATTTTTAATACATCTGGGAATTTCGTCCAAGAGTCAAATAATTTACTTTCGAATCAATCACGCTGCTTTTTTCATGAGTAGTAAGTGCATCAATTTAAGTGCATGTTGAACTTTGGTAAGCCCCCCCTGTGC
This sequence comes from Coffea eugenioides, assembly GCF_003713205.1. NCBI lineage: Eukaryota > Viridiplantae > Streptophyta > Magnoliopsida > Gentianales > Rubiaceae > Coffea > Coffea eugenioides. The sequence continues at coordinate 22,035 of NW_020864616.1, forward strand.
AAGTATTCATGGCTCAAAACGATGAAGAAATATCAATTGAGGTGGAAGGCCGTTGCTGGAAAAGAAAAGGAAGAAGAAAGAAGAAGAGCCCACGCTGGGGATTGGGTTTTATCCTACTGACATTAACAAACATCACGTTGGGCCTGGATTTTGTACCGCCAACATCACAAAGTGCACGTTGGGCTTGAATTTTGTACCACAAACTAAGGCAGGCTCGGGTTTAATCCCACTGACCAATTCATCACACTAGGGCAAATCTTTGGATAATTTTTCGAGCAAGTCTTATACAGTTTCTTCATACATACTAGCATTTCATTTTCACTACCACTGAACATGGGTCAGTCCCACCAGCGTGCATTTCATTTTCATTGCCACTAAACATGGGTCAGTTCCACTAGTAAGCATTTCATTTACACCGCCACTGAACATGGGTTAGTCCCACCAGTGTGCATTTCATTACCGCTAAACATGGGTCAGTCCCACTAGCGTGCATTTCATTTACATTGCCACTAAACAAGGGTCGGTCCCACTAGTGTGCATTTCATTTTCGTTGCCGCTAAACATGGGTCAGTCCCACTAGCGCGCATTTCATTTACACCGCCACTGAACATGGGTTAGTCCCACCAGTGTGCATTTCATTACCGCAAAACATGGGTCAGTCCCACTAGCGTGCATTTCATTTACATTGCCACTAAACATGGGTCAGTCCCACTAGTGTGCATTTCATTTTCGTTGCCGCTAAACATGGGTCAGTCCCACTAGCGTGCATTGCATTTACACCGCCACTGAAAATGGGTTAGTCCCACCAGTGTGCATTTCATTTTCATTACCGCTAAACATGGGTCAGTCCCACTAGCGTGCATTTCATTGCCACTAAACATGGGTTAGTCCTATTAGTGTGCATTTCATTTTCATTGCCACTAAACATGGATCAGTCCCATTAGTGAGCATTTCATTTACATCGACACTAAACATGAGTGAATCCCATGATTTAAAAGTTTGTTCGGGTCAGTCCCATGATTTAAATTTTGTTCGGACCAGTCCCATTATTTAAATTTTGTTCGGGTCAGTCCCATGATTTAAAGTTTGTTCGGGTCAGTCCCATGATTTAAATTTTGTTCGGGTCAGTCCCATGATTTAAATTTCTGTTCGGGTCAGTCTCGACTTTTAAATTTCTTGTTCGGGTCAGTCCCGTTTTAAATTTCTCGTCTAGGTTAGTCCCATTTTAAAGCTCTCATTAAAGAGGTCAGTCCTCGTTTCAATAATGACAGTCATTCGAGTAGCTGCAGCCGAATAACACAGGTAAGTGTTTGGTGTCTATTTCTTTGTCTCAAGTTTTTTCAAAACTCAGACAAAGTGGGGCAAACTGTAGACACCAAATTTTTACTCTTTTATTTATTTACTATTTTTTGTTTAATTTATCTCAAAATTTCATTTTTTAGCATTTGGACATCAAATCTTTTAATTTAGTTTCATTTGTTAATTTTATTTAAGCATCAAGATTTTTCGGAAAAGAGAATTTGTGACGACCCCACCTCCCCCTAAGGCGAACCAGAGGGTTCGGCGGGTCGCCTGCCCAACTCTCGTCGGGACTCAGTCGTTCGCTACAGTCCTCAAATGAATTACAAGAATAAACCTCAAATATACATCACATGGTCCACAAACATACATCCAAGTCTCCAATAATTACATGTCATAAGCGAAGCGGAAACGATTCTCAACTATACATAAAAGGATTCCAAATCCAAATTATACAAGATATATGCCATCCAGTCACGTGAACAAGTACTACAAGTCCTTCCTTCGCCACGAGCCCTGTGGAGGGGAATAAAATATTTTTGGGGTGAGCTAGAAGCTCAGCGAGTAACCATTAAAATCAGTAATCAAATCGGTTTCACAATAGTTCATTTCAATGATGTCATAAATCAAATGATAAGTCCAGAAACAATTACAACATTTACAATACATTAAAATGGAGTATCAATAATTCAAGGAACATTTACAATGGAAAGCGATAGTAACATTCATTAAAAGGATACGGGCTCACATGGAGCTATTCGTTTGTTCGTTTGTTCCCCTGACATTTTCCCTTATTCCTCCAATCATTTGAAAATACATTTTTTTGTAAGTAGAATCCCTCGTTCATCCTTTTGTTCGTTCATCCCTTTTCCGGACGTTGACCGGACTCCACCCATCCGACCATTGGCCGGACTCCACCCATCCGGACGTAGCCGGACTACAAGGTAATACTCGAGTATACCAAATTCACCCAGGGTCACCATATCGCCCGACCGAGTCCGCTTCTGGCTCGAGTCGATCGGTAACAAAGGGCAGTGGCCAATTCAGCCAAACGGCTTACATTCATGCGCAACTAGCATTTCAATAATTAAATCTTTGAAAATTACACAGTTATTTAGGTCGAGTGCGATAAAGTACACACTCGCCTAGAAAGCTCGTTTTGGAAATCATTCAAAGCACTTAACACGTTATCAATCAATAATACAAGTCATGAAGTCAAGAAAATATAGCAAATAAGGAACACTCACATGCAAGCACGCATGATATGCAAGAAAACAGTTCAAAAGTAACTTTGGAAACAGTTTAAAAGTAAATAATGCAGGAAACGGTTCATAAATAACTTCAGAAATAGTTTGAGGTCACTCACCTCCATGGCTCAGGAACCATCCATCATATATCATTGCCTTACTCAAATCCAAGTCTTCGATCACAAACTCAATGCAAACAAATCCCTTCAAAGTTCGGACAGCACTTCCCCTGAATTTGCTAACTTTTCCAGCCATCATGGCTTCATTATTTCCTCATCCAGTCCCAAAGGTACACACACAACAACAAGTTCATCCAATAGCCATTCAGCAAGCTCCAAGTAGTACTAGTACAAGTCAAGCTAGGGAAAAGTCCGGAAATGAAAGTTAAGCTCAAAACCAGAAAAACAGTTTTGACGTCATTTTGCAGTAATGGTACCAAAGGCACTACGATTGTCGGATGAAAGTGAAAGACCCACCGTGTCGAAGCTAAGAGACAGGGATACAATATTACAGAAGGTCACTCAACCCATTTTCGAGTGTAACCAGGTCAAAAATGCAAGATACTACACCAAAAACGTAAAACAGATTCACCAAAACGTATTCTAGCGGAAACATCATAACTCAGGCTCTCCAAGTCCAAATCCAGAAATTCCAAAACCAACTGCAAGCTAAGAAACAGGGATAAATTTCTTCAGAAGGCCTCAACAACCAATTCGGAAGCAATACCAGCCAAAACAACCAATTACAGGCGCAATTCTTACATTCGGGTAAAACCAGAACAGCAATAGTAATTTCGACTTTTCTCATTCTACACCACTCCGATTGACCTGAAATTTTGTAGGAACCTATAAAATGTCATTCCCTACAACTTTCATGTTTTAAGACAAGGCCAATTCGGCCTCTATCTAGGACCTAAAATTTCGGACAGAATGCTCCCTCAAGAACCCTAGTTTTCTGAAATTTCTTCCAAACCAGAAATTGGTTGTAATTAATCACTTTTCCCACCTCCTTAAGTCTTTATAGACCATTTACAATCATCATAGATAGCCACACAATCATGCTTATATTAAAACAGAAAAATCCCCAAAAATAATAAAACTTGATCATTTCAACCACAAATCAAGAATTAATCCATAATATTGCATCTCATACCACCACCAATCATGAATTGAACATCATTAGAGGAAGGAGAGGGGTCCTTCACAACTCACCTTAGCAATACAAGAGATAGAGCAACTAGTCACCTTAGCTTTCCAAACAACTCCACAAAACACCTCAAGACCACTTAGCAAAGAGATTTTATGGAATGATTTGGAGTTTTATTGGTTGGATTTGAAGATTGAGCAAGAAATAGAAGGAAGAAATTGAGAGCTTTTCTTTCTTTTCCTTTGAGAGAGAGCCGGCTATGAAGCTTTAGAAATAAGGATGATTTTTGGCAATTTTTTGATTTATTTGGTAAAGTAGTGAATAGTGTAGTCAAAGTCCAAGACTTAATCTTATGGTGACATTGTCACCTTTTGGTTCAAAACTTATCTTTTTGTCTCTCCAATACAAATATCTTAACACCTTGTACAATAATATCACTTAATACAAAATTCCAACAAGTTGTCAAAAATATAATGCATTTACCGCACTAGCGGGTCCCACGTTCAAAATACGCTCTTAATTTCTCAAAAACTAACCGATACTAAAAAAATCATTTTAAAACTATCTTTGCTCATAAACTTTATCTGGGGAATTTTTCTAATAAAGAAAATGTAGAAAAGGCGGGCGATTAAATAAAATAAACCCTAGAAATTTAGAAAATTTCCGAGTTCTCAAACTCATTTTTTTTTCGGGGCGTCACAGAATTGCTCACAAAAAAATATTCTTTAAATTTTTAGATTCAATTTATGAAGGTTTGTGGTTTATTTATTTTGTTAAAAAAAAAAAAAAAGAGAGCTCATGCACGATGCTGCACTGGATCCAAGCTCCTTCTCAATATTTCATTTTAAGGCAGAAGCATGAAACGGAAAAGAACAGAAATTGGCAGCGGTTTCTTTTGATCCCAACCTTATCCAAAATGCCATCCAATGGCTCAGATCTTTGGTAATAATCTACCCTTCATCCTCACCTTTGAGTGAGGGTTTTAGGGACTTAGGGGGTTCCTATAAAAGGAAAAACAGCCGCAACAAACGAGGGGGGCCTGAGAGTGAAGTCTGATAAGGTTGGCGGCTAGGGTTGGGGAGCTGAGAGTGAAGTGGGGACGGCTAAAAAAAAAGAGAGCTGGAGGTGGCGGCGGAGAAACGGAGCTAAGGAAAGAAACAAAGGAAGAAAGAGCACTGCGCGGGAGAGAAAAAGGGTACGGCAAGGAAAAGAAAAAGGAGAACTAGAGAGAGCTGGGGGGTAGCGGCTGAAAGTTGAACGAAAGGAAACCAGGAAGGGGTCTAATGGCGGCTGGAGAGATGCAACCGAGAGAGCTAAGAAGAGAGGAGCGGTGACGGCTAGGGTTGGGGGTTGGAAACAGAGCAAAAGAAATGGGCTGAAAAGAAAGAAAAAAGGGGAATAGTTGGCGGCTGGGTAGAAAGAGCTAGGGAAATCGGATAACAGTCAACGGGGGAGTGAGGCTTACAGCAGGAAAAAAAAAGCAGAGGAAAAAGAACAACGGAGAGAATAACAGGCGAAAGGAAAGAGAAGGAAATCTAGAAGGGGAGAGAGCTTGAGAAAACGCCGAACAAAGCAGAAAGAAACAGAAAAACCAGAGAGAATGAGGGGGCAGATGAAGTAAGAGGTTTGGCGGCTAGGGTTTGAGAAGGCTAGGAGGGCTGGATAAGCAAAAATAGAGGAAAAGAAAAGAAAGGGCAGGCTAGTGACGGCTGGGAGGTTGAACAACGGCTAGGTTTTGATAGAGAAAAAAACTAAGAGAGTGAGAGAGAGCTGGGGTTGGCGGCTGACTAAGAAAAGGGAAGAGAAAAACCAGGGAGCGACCGAGAGGAGTAAGGATCTGGGGAGGACGGCTGATAAAAGAGGGACGGCTGGTTGAGTGAGGAATGGAGAAAAGAGGAATAGCGGGAGGCTAGTTAGCGGCTGGGCTAAGAAAGCAGAGGAAAAGTAAACCTACGGATAGAAAGGAGCTGCAGGCTGAGTGCAAAGGAGAGCGCTGTAACTGAGGGGATTCGGAGAAGGAGGTTGGAGACGGAAAATCAACGGAAGGAAAAAAGCAGCCTAGAAGAATTTCTTCCAAAGTCAGAACCTTTTCCAGGGAGCATCTTCACGGGGCATCAGATTTGGATTGAAGGTAGCTCTTGTTTTCTTGACTCATGTTTCGTTTATATCGGCATGATTTTTCATTACTGTCCCAGAAACTGGTATGGAGTGATGACTACCTTGGAAATCTGCATGCGTTTTTCTTTTCCTGAATGCATTAGAGATCGCTGTCGCCAACTATTTGAAGGTGTTGTCGGATAAAGTTACATTGGAGTCAGGATTGGTCAGGTTTATTTGCTTACCGAGATGAATTTACCAAAAATTTGGAAACTTTCATTGCTGAGTTCACTGTTGTGCGATTTGTTTTGTTTCTTTTCTATCCGTTTGGCCCTCCGCTGGTTTCCCACTTTTTTTCTGTACAGCTTGCATTCGTTCGGTCTTGCTGATTTTCTTTTACTTTCATTTTTGTTTACCCGGCAATCTGTTGAAACCTCTTGGTGCGTTGTTTGAGCCTTAAATGTTTTTCTGTAAAACCCAGAAACCAGCAATAGGAAAGCAAAGTTTGAACCATGCTGCATTTCTTTTGTGTTTTCTCGTTTCTTGGCTTGGTCCCTACGGGTTGGGATGGTTAGGGGATAGGTAGTCATGCTTAAGCTATGTTAAGATTTATGTTTGAAGATGTGTGTGAGCTTGATTAAGGAATGATGAATTCTGTGCGACGTTTCGGCTTTCCATCCATGCGAGTGTCAAGCTGCAAAAAATTTGCAGCAGAGCAAAGGCTGCTGCACCTACTGTGCTGTCTTCCTTTTTCCGTGGCCATTCGCTAGGCTTCAGCCTCTTCTAATTTGTTAGTTATGTCTGGTGCGGAAAGGGGGTAGTGGAAGATGGGTTTGAGTTTGCATGTTTGAGTCCTTAAAACACTTGAATCATGTTCGAATACTTTGCTGAAAAATGAACAACCAAATTGCCGATCCATTGTTGTATATTCTTCCAGAATTTTTTGCATGATCTCTTTCTAAGATTTCCGCTTGTTTCGATGGTAGTGATTATGTAGTTGCTTAGCCTAAAGTTGTAGGGTTGGTTTTGAAAATGTCTAATCAAAGTTGTAAGTAAGAAATCTGCATTTTGGAGACGGAAAGTGCAGCAAATTTTTTGGTTGCAGCCATTTCATCCGTAGTCTTGCATGAAGTATTTTCAATGTTTGCATAATTTCCTCCTATGTCTTTGCTTGTTTGGAGGTCAAATTTATGTCTTGTTGTTTAGTTTAAGGTTTGGGATGTTAGATCAAGAAAACTTTGGTTAAGGTATGTGTTTGAATCTGAATCTGGTGTTGGAAAGTGAAGCAAAGAATGTAGCAGTTTTGTTGGTCTTGTTGCAGAAAGCCTTCTACGTGATTGCATGGTTTTGCATGCAAAGCAACTTCTGAAAATTTCACTTTACTCCTCTTGGCTTCTAGCAATGCTAAAAGGCCCAATTATGTTCCAATTTCTTGCAATTAGGTCCTAGAGTAATTGCGTTTTGAACCATTACTTGACCTTATTGTTACTCTTGGATCTTTGAAGTTCTAAAAATATTTTAATTGGACTTGAATGATGGGTTAATGTTTGCAATTAGGTCCTTGGTAGTTTTCTATTTTTGAGATATGATCAATAATTTACTCTTCTTGGAAGTTATGCATTATTTGATTTCATTTAAGTTAAAATTGGGAGGGATTTGGTGATTTTGTTTATACCTTAATATTTAATTGGTGCCTTGACCCTTTTATTGTTTTGAAACTATTTTTCCTTCATTTGATTACCATTGCAAGGGAGGTACACTCTATCCCTTATTTTAACTTTACTTGGCCTTATGTGTTTATGTGATTTATGTGCTCAATTGCATGCCTTTTGAATGTTTTCATTTTTATTTATTTATTTATTTATCCACTTTATATGTTTTAGTTATTTTTCAATTTCGATCATTTGAAAGGCACTTGAATGCCAAAGTTGTAATAGCTAGGTTGTTATTTTATTTATTTTTATTCCGTTTCCCCTGTTAGATTGTAGTAGGCTTCCCCCGAATGTAATGGTTAGGGCTTTATTTGTTTTATTTGCCTTATGTGCGTTTTGCATGTCTATGTGCTATGTGTTACTGCTTTCTTAGAGTCTTGCATCTAGATATCATGCTTATGTGTTATGTGCTATATGTGATTCATGTGTTTACATGCTCTTATTAGGTCTTACATGATTTATTTTGATCGTAACCGATGTGCGACGTCACCACACTAGTCCAATGCTAGTTGTGGTCAATTTCTCGATACTACACTAGTCCAACGCTAGTTGT
>NW_020864617.1:0-28227 GCF_003713205.1 Coffea eugenioides
GCTATTTGGACAACGTGCTTGCATGTGTGTTCTCGGCCTCACGAGCGATTGCTCACCCCATAGATTTGTTTTCCTTAATGGGAATGAGCATGGAGTAAGACTCGAAGAAACCCTTGGGATGTACTTTTGTATTAGGGTTTCAATGTAATTGACTAGACATATTGACTGTTGTATATTTTGGGAAATGATGTATCTTTTGAGAACCTGATGTAAGAATTGGATGATTGTTATGTATTGTTAAGTTCGAACATTCCGTATTTTCTTACTTTACGTCGTGGTTATGGCTAGTATTGTATTAAGTTTGAATGGAAATTGTATCGAGTCCTGGCGAGAGCTGGGCAGGCGTCCCACAGATACCCTTTGGTTCGCCTTAGGGAGAAGTAGGGGCGTCACAGCTCTAAGCTAGAGATCTATTTGGGAGTTATACTAGAAATCTTACCCTTAAGATTTGTGATAGGATGACTAAGTCATACTTTAAGTGATACTCGGGCAAGTTAGTGGCTAAGTTAGTCATGCCTTAAGTGACATTCATGCGAGCTAGTGCTTAAGTTTCTAACCAGAAAAGTGTAATTGTTTTGCAGGGATGGAAAATGGAAATGGGACTCCGGCAGCTAATGGGAATGGCCATGCTAATGGTCATGTAGAGCCTCCTAGGCTTATTTACTACCGAGCTCTTGGTGGAGGGGCTCGAGTGCGTTATTCACCCTCTGATAGATACCCTCGCTGTTCGTGTAGGTTGACCTTTGCCTACCCGAACCATCTAGTGCTAGCTTTGGACGACGAGCGTCGTCAGTTGGTGATCACCAACTTAGATTTACAGGCAGAGGTGAACGAGTTGAGACAGATGGTTAGTGCTCAAGGAAAGAGGATTACGGAGCTTGAGGAGGTTATAGAGGGCGAGGTAGCTACTGTAGCGGTTACTCGCGAGGAGATTCAGAGGGCTAAGGCCCGACTTGCTAGAGTAGGAGATGAGGTCCATGATTGGGCTTCCGAGATCCTGACTGATGCCACTGAGATGATAGATGGGGTGATGGATATTGTCCAGAGCCCAAATCAGGAGGAGGATCCAGAGGCGGAGATTTTCCCTGGTGGTCCTACTGTGGACTAGGTCTAGAGCGATTGACCTTTTGACCCTTTTGACCCTTTTGACTGGTACAGTTAGGATTAGCTGGGGAGATACGAGTGTTGAGGTCATTGTATTTTGCATGACTGTGTGGCCTACTTTTGAGGCACTTGATTCTGCTTTAGTCTTACATGACTGAAAGTACTCTTGTGGCACCCGCGTGCTATATTTTGTGATTTCCCTCATGACTTACTCATTGTATGGATTTTGACATGCTAATGAATATAAATTATTGTTACTTTCAATGCTTTCGTGATTGGTTCTTGTTTTAAGTATTTTCTCGCATAATTGATTCATTTCTTGCACTAGGCATACCTAGGATAATGGAAGGGCGAAGGAGTGGTCGAGACCGTGGGCGAGGGACTAGACAAGCCCAACCTCTTGGGAATGACCAGGGATCGGCAACTGGACCGACCCAAGGACAAGAAAATATTGAGGGTAATCAAGTGACTATTGCCGTCAATAGGATGACTGATATTCTAGAGTGTTTGGCTGATAGACAAGGTCCTGGACCGCTTAACCAACCTGGGGGACAGGATAGAGGAGATGATAGAGCCTTGGAAAGGTTTTTGAAGTTTAATCCGCCTAAATTTATTGGTAAACCCGATTCTGAGGTAGCGGAGAATTGGTTGGAGAGAATGACCAATATTCGCCGTCTTAGACTATACCGAGGATAGGCGAGTGAATTTTGCTGTTTTTCAATTTGAGGGAGTGGCACGTGCTTGGTGGGATATGGTAAGGAAAAAATGGGAGAGAGCTCAAACCCCTTGGACTTGGGAGAATTTTACTAGGGAATTCAATGAAAAATTTCTTCCACCTTTGATTCAAGAAAAGAGGAATGATGAATTTATCAAATTGAAACAGGGGACCCTTAGTGTGGCAGAGTATAAAGGGAAATTTACTAAGTTATCCATGTATGCCCCTGAATTGGTAACCAATGAGCGGAAAAGGATAAGGCGGTTTGTACAAGGGCTTAATGTGGAAATCCAGGAGGGCTTGGCCGCAGCCCAAATCTCTACATTTACTGATGTGACGACCCCGCTTCTCCCAAGGGCGAATCCTAGGGTATCGGCGGGACGCATGCCTAGCTCGCGCGTACTATTAACAATATATACAACCCCGAAAGAGTTCTATTTACATCCTCAAAAGGAGTTATCCAGAATACTACATTATCCTATGCTAATAACCAAAAATATAAAGTAGACCCAAAGAGGGGTCCTTATACAGGTCACTAAAATAAGAAGCAACATCTTAGTTGTCAGGCTATTACAAACCAAGTCTAACGATATTAGTGATAGTGCCAAAAATTCACCGCGTCGGCCCCTGTTAAGGAAAAACAAAGGGAAAGGGGTAAGCTATATGCTTAGTAAGTAAACAGGGGTAAAAATGTAAATTTCACATTAAGCCGAACGATTACGTCACAATGATGTCAAATCAAAAATATAAAAGCAACAACACAAGTTCAGGATACAGGTTGGCTGCAAAGCCACGTCATGTGCCATGTGCGACCTCCTGTCGACACTCCGTCGACCATCGATAAGGGTCCGTAGAACTCCACTTGTACTCCCACCTAACACCTTATCACCCTCACTGGCCAGTCACCTCACGAAATGGCTTGAACAAACGAAATGAAATTGAACTTGATTCACAAGTTCGGTTCACAAACTTGGTTCACAAAACCACAAACACGGTGACCTTACGACTAGGATGGACTGGCTTCGCCCAAGCCCCGGCCAGCTCGAATAGTCCGTCTAGGTCTTGAGATCGGGCCCCACAAAAGTCACCCCGAACTACAAGCTCAAGGGGTTCAACATCAAAATAATTTGTATATACACATCTCATAAAGAAGCACAGATTTAAATTAGGGTTTAGGTCGAGTGTGATCAAGTACACCCTCACCTAAGTACCCGCTCATCCACACCAAAACACATAAGCAAGTTATACACACAACAGCCTGAATACTTACACACAGAAGAAGGATAGCAAAAGCACGAAAATCGCGTCGCGAATGATTGCTAGTAGGCCCCACTGGTTCCGTCTAGCTCACCACCGTCTAAAATCGAAGATTGCACCACATTATTACACAAACCACTACTAAAGTGCATAAATCAAGAAAAATGGCAAAACGGGCACATGCACGCGCGGCAACGGCAAACAAAAACGGAAACGGCCGGCAAACGGAAACGGGCAGATTTGGCACCTAGAACTGTTCTGATCAAATTTCAGGCTACGGTTATCGGTTCAAAGTGCATGAGGTACCTTTATGAAGCTAAGAAGAAGGGATACAACTCTCATGAAGACACCTCAATCCAGATCTCAATGGAACTAAGACAAAAATGCACAAGACTGTCCCAGCCGTTTCAATTCAGGTTACCGAGCAGGCCCCGTTTGAACGACTATAACTCATAACTCAGAGATCAGAATCAAGAAATTCCAGAGGCGTTGGAAAGCTCATTTATAAATTTATAACTTTTGCATTTTGACCAAAAGTTGAATCAGTACATAGTATAGGGAAAAATGGGTCCAAAGTTCCTATCAGAACTGTCCAACTTCGAAGGCAGTTCTGACACCTGATCCTGTTTTGGGTATAACTAGAGCTACGGAACTCGGATTTGGACGCAATTTATACTGTTTTGAAGCTGAGATGAAGATATACAAGTCTTATGAAGACCTCACCACCCAGTTCCTTCATTATCAATGTGAACTGAGCATGGTCAGAAGCAAAAACCACAAACGTCACCAAATCCAGCATTTCACATAGTCATTAGTGTTTGGTCATAACTCAGGCTACACTGATCGGATTGGGTTGAAATTTTGCAGGCACAAGAAGGACTTCAGAGGGTACAACTTTCATGTTTTGGGCAGACCCTGACTCAATACGTAGCACAAAGAAAAACGTGGCCAAAGTTCAGATTCTGGACTGCCCTGTTTTCCAGATTTGAACGGTTTCGCGTGCCGCAAACGCATGGTCCGTTTCTATGGTTCTCATGCAAGGTTTTCCAACCAATAACATACCAAATATACACACATATACTAACTTCTAAATGACCTACAAATGGGCCGAAACTTTGCCTCTAAGCCACTATAAAATTACCAAACACTAACCATAGTCCCTAACCTCACTTCATTTGCACCAATGAACTTAATCTAACAACCTACTAACCAAACCCTAACCAACTAAACTCTAGCCAAGCTAAACTAACCTAATGGAGACTAGGGTTTCATGGTCCAAACCAGATTTTGCCAACAACCAACCCATCATATGAAACCAACCATCCACCACACCGTATGCAAGCTAAATCAACAAGAACAACTTATTAATTAGCATTTAAGCATGAAATCCTATTTATTCATCATGATGGCCGAATCTCATGCTTCCACAATCCACCAAAATAAACCATAAAATTCCTTCACAAGCATCTCATAAGCAACAATACATTAAAACAACTCCATGAAACATCATTTTAATCCATCAAAGATTAACCCTGACTTTATCAAGTATTCAAGTGAGATTTTTACCTTCTAGTTGCAAGTTTCCTAGGTTGATCTTCCAAACCTCAAGCCCCAAGTTGTTCCTCCAAGATCCAAACTCAAGATTAATGGAAAAAAAATGCAAGAAACAAAAGCTTTTCTCTCCCTCTCGGCTCTCTCTCTCTCTCTTCTCTTAGTTTTTGGTTTGTGTTTTGTGTCTGAGCTTGTGTTTGTGGTTTATAGCTTGCAAGGCTTAAGATGGGTAAGATATTTGTTTCACTATCCAATCAAAATCAAACACAACCATGGCTTAATTTCCACCACAAGCTTCTTTGTCCCCTTTCACACTCTTGCCCCAAATCATTTAATTCTTTGCAAATTAGTCCATAGGTCATTAACTTAATCTAATCCAAACTAATTAATCTTACTTAGTTTCTCTACTGATCACCCCACTAACTTAATCACCTAGACTTAACCATACCTTATTGCACATAAAACAACTAAACAACAACTTTCTTATCATGGGCAAAATTAAGGGTTTTAACCCCAATTTAGGTTCTAATAAATTATAACACTAGAGATTTTACTAGTTTTAGGGTTTTCTAACCTTTTAAACTTACTTAACCTATATAACATAAATCAAATCCTATACTTACCTGCACTAAAACACACACTAGCATAACTAACTTTAACTACAACTCGAACTTGTGATCCATACAAAACTAGGGTCTTAATCATAACCCTAATTAGGGTTTTCTAATTAGCTCTAAAACCCAATTTCACCGCACAAATAATTAATCTCACCTAATATCAAACTTAAGAACTAACCGGGGTCTCACAACTGAGGCTTTAGAGAAAGCGCAACGGGTTGAAAGTGCGAAAATGCAAGTTAAGGACTTTCATAATAGGAAGAGGAACTTTTCTAGTCGTACTTCTGGACAGACTAGTAAGAATATTCAGCCTTCCAAAATTGGAAGAGGAATGGGAGGAACAAGGACAGCTGGAGTTTCAAGGGGAGATTTATCTAGAGGTGGTCATAGTGGGCCGGTTCAAGCTAAGGTAATGCCTTCTAGTGGTTCGACCGTGACACCTCAAGTTACTTGTTGAGGTGTACTGTGGTAAACCCAACCACTCTGAGAATGATTGTTGGAGAAAGTCTGGGAAGTTTTTGGTTTGCGGAAGTACCGAGCACCAACTCGCGAACTGTCCAAGTAAAATGAAAATAGGAGGTAGTACTCAAAGGCCAGAAAAGTCAACCTCAAAGCAGACCAGTGCTGTAGGAAGTCGGCCTAAGATGCCTGCTAGGGTTTATGCACTGGATCATCAACAAATACCCGATGCAACTGAGGTGGTTAAAGGTACGGTTCCTGTCTTCCACCGTTTAGCTAAGATTTTAATTGATCCGGGTGCGACACACTCTTTTGTAAACCCTAATTTCATGAGTGGAATAGACTTGAAACCAATTAAATTACCTTATGACTTGGAGGTTAGAACGCCTACTGGGGACCAAAGTCTAATTGCTAATTTGGTATATAGAAATTGTGAGATCTGGGTTGGAGAACGTAAATTACTGGCCGAACTGATAGGTTTAGCGATTAAGGGATATGATGTGATCCTTGGAATGGACTGGTTAGCCCGTTACAATGCCCAGTTGAACTGTAAGATGAAGATAGTAGAATTGTGCATTCTGGGAGAGGCAAACTTGAAACTGGATGTAAGGGGTAGATTAGCCTCATCTGCACTTATCTCAGGGATTCAAGCTAGGAAAATGTTAAGTAAATGAGCTCAAGGATATTTGGCTTTTCTAATCAACACCCCTAATGATAAAGTAACACTGGAAAACATGCCTATAGTGAAAGATTACCCGGATGTTTTTTCTGAAGAGTTAGAGTCTTTACCCCCGAAAAGGGACATAATTTTTAAGATTGATGTGACTCCGAGAGTAGCACCTATCTCTAAGACGCCATATCGGATGGCTCCAGCCGAATTGAAGGAATTGAAATTGCAACTACAGGACTTGTTGGAACGGGATTTTATAAAAGAGAGTGACTCACCGTGGGGAGCCCCGGTCTTGTTTGTTAAAAAGAAAGATGGGAGTCTAAGGTTGTGTATAGACTACTGAGACTTGAATGATGTTACTATTAAGAACAAGTACCCATTGCCCCCACATTGATGAATTATTTGACCAATTGCAAGGGGTGGTAGTATTCTCGAAATTGGATTTGAGACAGGGTTATTATCAATTGAGGATTTTGGAGAAAGATATACCCAAAACTGCTTTTAACTCGAGGTATGGACACTTTGAGTTTGCCGTAATGCCATTTGGGTTAACGAAGGCACCTACTGCTTTTATAGATTTGATGCACAGGGTCTTTAAGCCTTATCTGGACCAATTTGTAGTGGTCTTTATTGATGATATTTTGGAGTACTCTAAGAATGTGGAGGATCATGAGAAGCACCTGAGAATTGTTTTGCAAACCTTGAGGGAACACCAATTGTATGCTAAGTTTAGCAAGTGTGAGTTTTGGTTGAAAGAAGTGACATTCTTGGGGCACATAATTTCTAAGGATGGGATAAAAGTGGATCCAGCCAAAGTTGAAACTGTTTCAAAGTGGAAACGACCGGAAAACCCTTCTGAGGTTCGAAGTTTTATAGGATTAGCAGGGTATTACCGGAGATTCATTAAGGATTTCTCTAGAATTGCTGGACCCATGACTGAGTTGACCAAGAAAAGTGGGAAGTTTATATGGAGTCCTAAGTATGAGGAGAGTTTCCAGGAATTGAAGAGAAGTTAGCTCTACCGAATGGGAAAGATAGCTTTATGGTCTACACAGATGCTTCCAAGAAAGGCTTGGGATGCGTTTTAATGCAAAATGAGAAAGTGATAGCGTATGCCTCTAGGAAGTTGAAACCTCATGAAAGAAACTACCCGACTCATGATTTGGAGTTGGTAGCGGTAGTGTTCGCTTTAAAGAAGCGGAGACATTATTTGTATGGAGTAACATTTGAGGTTTTTACTGACCACAAAAGCCTTAAGTATTTGTTTTCTCAAAAGGAGCTGAATTTAAGGCAACGTAGGTGGATGGAATTTTTAGAAGATTATGATTGCACGATAAAGTACCATCCAGGGAAAGCCAATGTAGTGGCCGATGCTTTAAGTCGTCAAGTGCAAGTGGCCGGATTGATGATTAAGGAATTACACCTGTTAGAAGAAGTTAGTTATTGGAATCCCAGATTTGAGCTGAGAAAAATGATTCTTGGGAATATCGTAGTAAATTCCACTTTGTTGGAACGTATTAAAAAGACTTAGGAAAAGGACCTTGAAGTGTAAAAGTGAGTGGAGAAAGTCAAAAAGGGAGAGAAGTCGGATTTTAACTTGGGATCCAATGGTATTTTGAAGTTTCGGAATCGGATAGTAATGCCAAAAGATGAAGGGCTTAAGAAGGAAATCTTAGAAGAGGCACACCGATCGAAGTCTACGGTACACCTTGGAGGGAATAAAATGTACCAAGACTTAAAAAGTTTGTTTTGGTGGGAGAGCATGAAAAGGGAAATTGCTCAATTTGTCCAAACCTGTTTAATTTGTCAACAGGTTAAGGCTGAACATCAGAAACTGTCCGGACTTTTGCAACCTTTAGAGATACCTGAGTGGAAATGGGAGAACATCACTATGGATTTTGTATCAGGGTTACCCAGAACACAAAGAGGCCATGATACTATTTGGGTAATAGTGGATCGACTGACCAAATCAGCTCACTTTCTGTCGATTAATATGAAGTACCTATTGGAGAAGTTAACTAAGTTGTACTTGGATGAGATTATCAGGTTACATGGAATACCTGTGAGTATCGTATCCGATAGAGATCTCATATTTGTTTCGAGATTCTGGCAAAAGATGCAGGAAGAGTTGGGGACTAAATTGAATTTTAGTACTACTTACCACCCCCAGATCGATGGACAGTCTGAGAGGACGATTCAAACCCTTGAGGATATGTTGAGGACTTGTGTGTGGGATTTAGGGAGAGTCGGAGTAAGTGTTTAACTTTGGTAGAATTTGCCTATAACAATTGCTTCCACTCTTCTATTCAAATGGCTCCGTATGAAGTACTTTATGGTCGGAAGTGTAGATCCCCGATTTGTTGGGATGAAGTAGGTGAACGCAAAATCTTAGACCCGACTACAGTGCCTTGGATTGAGGAAGCTAATGAGAAAGTAAAGTTGGTACGCCAGAGGATTCAGACAGCTCAAAGTCGTCAAAAGAGTTATGCAGATAATCGGAGGAAGGACTTAGAATTTGCGGTTGGAGATCTAGTATTTCTTAAGATTACACCTCTGAAAGCAAGTTTAATGTCTGGAAAAGGAAAGAAGTTACAATCGAGATTCGTAGGGCCGTACAAAATTATCCAACGTGTAGGAAATGTGGCCTATAAGTTGGAGTTGCCACCAAGTTTGTCTCGGATTCACAACGTTTTCCACGTGTCTATGCTTAAGAAATATCATCCAGACCCTTCTCATATTCTGTAACCGGAAAGTATTAAGATTGATGAGACATTGACCTATGAGGAGAAACCGATAAAGCTTCTAGGTAGTAAGGTGAAAGAACTAAGGAACAAGCGGATTCCTTTGATGAAAGTTCTTTGGAGGAACCATGAGTTAGAGGAAGTGACTTGGGAAGTTGAAGAAGCAATTCGAGAAAAATATCCAAACCTGTTCACAAATCAAGGTATAATTTCGAGGACGAAATTCTCTTAAGGGGGAGAGGATGTGAGAACTCGCAAATTTCTTATTTTAAATTCCTATTGCTAGCTCATTCAAAATACCTAAAATAAACCCTTATCATGAATCCTGGGAACAGATTGCTCACGCACTTCTGCACAAAGGGAGGGAGCAAAATTCTGTTTTAGGACATTGATCAAAGATCAAGCCTCTGTGATTTGTAAGTTAGTAAGTTATTGTTATTAACATTGTTCTAGTTTATTACATCAGTAATTTGAATTTGTTTAGTGGTAAGATTTGTTACTGGTAGGTTTTTCACTTCCCTTTTCTTAGACTTCTCTTTAGTCTCCAACAATCTAAAACAGAATTTTTGTTGGAGGTTTTCCTGAGTCTCTCTTTATTAGTTCATTGATTTGGTTTCACTTGAAAGCCGTTGAAAGATATGGCTTCAAGTTCTAATGTGAAATCAGATGTTCAGATCTCTAACAAGATCAATGATGAAAGGCCAGAAAAGTTTAAGGGAGTAGATTTCAAAAGATGGCAGCAGAAAATGCTATTTTATCTTACAACCTTGAACTTGGCACACATCCTCAAGGAGGAATGTCCCAAGCCAGCAAATCCAGATTCAAGAGAGTCTCTCTTGACCGTAGAGACATGGAAGTAGTCTAACTTCCTTTGCAGAAACTACATTCTCAATCCTCTCGAGGATACGCTATATGACATATATTCAGCGTATTTTACTGCGAAGGAAGTCTGGGATTCTCTCGAGAAGAAATACAAAACGGAGGATGCTGGGGCCAAAAAGTTCGATATTGGAAAATTCCTCAAATATGTAATTGTGGATTCAAAGCCTGTGACAAAACAAGTAGAAGAGATTCAAATTCTCATGCATGAGTTACATGGGGAAGGATGCTCAATTAATGAACACTTTCAAGTTGGTGCAATAATTGAAAAATTGCCTCTATCTTGGAATGATTTCAAAATCTACTTGAAACACAAGCGTAGAGAGATGTCCATGGAGGATTTGATCTTAAGGTTGCGAGTAGAGGAAGATCATCGCAAGGGTGATAAGAGTGATGCACCATCCATGGAGGCCAAAGCCAATATGATTGAGGGATCGAGTTTCAAGTCGAAATTCCAAAAGAATAAAGGCAGAAAGAGAGTAGGAGGGGCTGGAAATTCCATGGCACCTAAAGGCAAGAATTTCAAGCGGATCAGAGGATCATGCTGGGTGTGTGGAAAACCAGGGCACAAGGCAAAAGATTGTTACTTCAGAAAGGGCCAAAATGATGCTAACTCCTTAAAGAATAAGGAAGCAAACATGGTTGAAGAAAATGTTCAGCATATGGACACCGATGAAGACAATCTTGTTGCTGTAGTGACTGAAGTGAACGTCGTTTCTGATATCAAGGGTGTGACAGCCCCACCTCTCCCTAGGGCGAATCCTAGGGTATCAGCGGACTGCCTGCCCAACTCTCGCCGGGACTCAGTCGATCAAAGTACTAATAACTCAAATGAAGCGGATGAGATATCTTCCATTCACGGGAGTGTAACCCCAATTAAACATAAACACTACACCAACAATCTAAAAGCTTAGCATACACATAATTAAATGTCAACTTATCACTCCACACATAACTTACATAACATAAGTTGAACTTATAGATTCAAACTTACGGAGGTCAAGAGTAAGGTCTCCTTAAACAAAAGGTTACAATCTCAAAATACAAGTTCAAAACAAAATAAAGCTAAGAAAGCTCTTGATCAATCCATCCCCGATCTGTTAAGGAAAACAAAGGGAATGGGGTGAGCTAAAGCCAAGTGAGGTTCCAAGTAAAACAAGTAAACACATAGTCACATAAGGTCACAAAATAATCACATAAACACCGTACAGTAGAATAACAGTTTAATCACAGTTCAATTCAAGGATACGGGTGGCTTTCAAAAGCTAAGGATCCACTTAAGCTTGATCATAATTGCCTCCTGTTGACACTCCGTCAACACTTGTATGCACAGTATAAAAGGATCCGTAGAACACCACTTTCACCAGTCTCTGTCCACCAATCAACCCCCTACCGGGCCCACACTCCATAAACAATAGTTTGGTAATACTCGAGTATACCAGGAATTCAAGATTCCAAAGAAACAGGATCAAGTCGAGGATTTTACCACTGGTGGTGCTGGGCAACACAACAAGCAAGCACAACGGCTATACTTCACCAGGGACCTCCAAACATCAGTCCCCAAGGTTTATCGGCCTTCTCGACCAAGCCCTTGCTGGCTCGATACAACCGACTCACCTAAGAAGTTGGGTACCCAAACAATAGCAGTAGTTGATGGGATATCACCCAAACAACTTAAACACAGTCATATATAGAGAAATCACATCTCATAATAATAGTACACAGAGCCTCATTGGAAATCAAGGGAGGTCGAGTGCGATAAAGTACACGCTCGCCTCCATTTTATCAAAACAGTATTTGGCTCCAACGGTCATAAATCAAGTATTTCAAATATTCAGATATTTCACATAACAGGTAGCAGGTAGTGGAACACTCACCTGTCAAGCAATGCAGTAGTCAAACGTCAAGTATCTCAGTTACGACCACGTTTCCCAATCCTAGGGCAACGAGTGAAATCGTTAACAAATTAGGTTCATTTCCCACTCAATTGTAGGCTCATTAATTGACCAAGTGAGTAGTCTAAGCTACTTAATCCATCAGACAAATAAGGTCCAAACCATGGTAAAAGTTCATGAGAAAACAAGTTTAATAAGTGCATGAAAGTTCGGCAAAAGAAAAGTTTCAGTCACGCTTAAGAGTTTCTTCTCGGGTTAAACAGTCTTGCCCTAGCAGTCTTAGGAAAACGGTCATAACTCACTGTAGAAAAGTCGGGATTAGGTGCCGTCGGTGGCGTTGGAAACTAGATTCGAAGGGCTTTCCAGCGGTACCAAACTCACACTGTGGTTCATCCCCTATCAACAACAGTAACTCAGACAAGGTGGCTGTTTTTCCAACCCTGGATCAGCATTGACCGCATTCCAAACTACTCTAGTTCTAGATGCTAATTTCGTTTGTTTTGGTCCAAATTTACCCAAATCACTCCTCAAGTGATCATATACAAGGATTCAAGTCACCTAGGATCAATGGAGTTCACAATGCAACACACAAACATGATTTAAGACAACCACAATAGTCTCATAATTACAAGAATTCAAAACAGTCTCCTAATGGTTCAAATTGTCACTTTACTTGCTTCAATTCCATTCCAACTCACTCATAGGCTTAACCAATAGTTAACCTAGTTTATTAGGCTTGATTAGGGCATAAATGAACAACAAAATCGAGGGAAAACCCCTCCTTCAAGAATCGGCCAGCCAAGAAAAAAACAAACCGCCCACAACTTCCAATATTTGTTCAACCTTCATTCTTGCATGATTTCTCTTAAAATAACATATCAAGTGGTAGATCTAACTCAAAAGAGGTTTAAAACATAATAATACCTCATAAACAAAGACGAACAAGATTCAAACATTTCATCAAACACTTGGTGTGCATACTAAGAAGCTTAACTACTACTTGTTTAATTCAAGAGATCAACCTCAAATCTCAACCAAACAACTTGTATTTTTCCATTAACACTTCAAGTGCATGATCTATCATCATAAAACCAAGATTTAAAGAACATATACCTCTCTTGTAGTGAGCTTGAACCACCAAATCAATCCACCAAAGTGAAGCTTCAAGCTTGAATCAAGCACTTAGGGTTGGAGGAAAGTTTCACCCTAACTCAAGATCTTTCTCTTTGATTTTTCTCTCAAGATTTACTAGGGTTAAGAGCAAGGTAAAAATGGAGTTTCTCCCTTCTTCTCCAAGCTTCAAGAAAGTCGGCTATGTGGGAGAAAAAAAATGGCTAAAGCTAGCTTAAATAATCTTCTAACTTATGGTCAAACAAAATCCATGACTAGGGTTTTGCCACTTGGCTCCATCTTGGTCCAATCCTTTATTAATCTTTGACTAATGGTATATTAACATTTCCAATTATACCAATACTTGTTTAACACACCTAATCTCTCACATAAAGTCTCTACCACTAATAAAAGAACACTTGGACAAATGCAAGTGGTGCATTAATTAAAATCAACTCAAGAAAAATGTTTTACTTCAAGTAAAAAGGAATGAAGTGTAATGCATGAAAATTATTGTAACACCTAGAGAATATAATGTAAGGGCATATAATATATGATTTAAATCCTAGGATAAGGCTAGGATAAGGCAAATAATTTGGGGAAATTGTGTTTTAAAGTGAGGATTCTCACAAAGGGCTGGTGGATTGATACCGGAACCACAAGGCACATCTGTTCGAATGAAAATCTGTTTTGTGAGTACAATAAGATCACAAATGGTGAACACCTCTACATGGGAAACTCCTCTTCTTCAAGAGTGGAGGGGAAATGGACTATCAAATTGAAGTTCACTTCTGGAAAAGTCGTAGCCCTCAAGGATGCTCTTCATGTACCTAATATTAGAAAGAATCTAGTTTCTAGTCCACTCCTTAGCCAAAAAGGATTCAAGCTTGTGTTTGAATCCAATAAATTTGTACTTACTAAGGGGAATGTATGTAGGAAAAGGCTATTTGGCTGATGGTTTGTTCAAACTAAATGTAATGGTTGCAAATGCTATGAATAAAAATAATATTTCTGCTTATATCGCTGATTCCTTTAACTTGTGGCATGCAAGGCTAGGGCATGTTAATTCCAGATCTTTGCATAGAACGATGAATTTGGGAGTTATACCTAAATTTGACTTTGATGTCAAAAGCAAATGTGAAGTATGTGTTGAATCGAAATTTGCTTGACATACTTATAAAACTGTCCAAGGAAGAACAAGTTAATTACTTGACTTAATTCACACAGATATATGTGACTTTAAGTCACTTCCTACACGTGGTGGGAAAAATTACTTCATCACATTCATTGATGATTGTAGTAAGTATTACTATGTATACTTGATCAAAAGTAAAGATGAAGCTTTGGGAATATTAAAAATTTACGAAGCTAAAGTTGAAAATCAACTTGGAAGAAAGATAAAGGCAATACGATCTGACAGAGGTGGAGAATATGAATCCGATGCCTTTGCAGAATTTTGTGCTATACATGGAATAATTCATCAAACTACTGCACCTTTTGCACCTCAACAAAATGGTGTAGCAGAAAGAAAGAATATAACACTTAAAGACATGATGAATTCCATGTTAAATAGCTCGGGTTTACTTCATAATTTGTGGGGTGAGGCATTGCTTACTGCGAATCATATTTTGAATAGAATACCATATAGGAAGACTAATAAGTCTCCTTATGAGATATGGAGAGGACGGTTACCAACATATAAAACACTTAAAGTGTGGGGTTGTCTAGCAAAAGTCTTAATTCCTATACCTAAAAGGACAAAAGTAGGACCTAAGACTGTTGATTGCGTTTTTATCGGTTTTGCAAATCACAGTGCAGCATACAGGTTCTTAGTGATTAAATCTGACAATCCAAATGTTCATATTAATACGATTATTGAGTCCAATAAAGCTGAATTTTTTGAAGGAATTTTTCCTTATAAAAATAAGGAGACAATCTCAAAGAAAAGAGGTTATGACGAGAGTCGAAATGAATCTCCTAAATTAAGTGTTAAAGATCAAGACATGGAACCAAGAAAAAGCAAAAGGACAAAAATCTCTAAGGATTTTGGTCCAGACTTTATCAGTTATCTAACTGAAGAAGAGCCAAGAACCTATAGTGAAGCTATGAGGTCACCTGAAGCTCCTTACTGGAAGGAAGCTATTGATAGTGAAATCCAATCTATTTCACAAAACAATACTTGGAAATTGGTCAACCAATTGGTTGTAAGTGGGTTTTCAGGAGGAAACTTAGAGCCGATGGTTCTATAGACAAATACAAAGCACGTCTAGTAGCTAAAGGCTATCAACAAAAAGAAGGATTGGATTATTTCGATACTTATTCTCCGGTTTCTCGAATTACATCTATAAGGATGTTAATATCAATAGTTGCCATATATAACATGAATATACATCAAATGGATGTTAAAACAGCCTTTCTGAATGGTGAATTAGATGAAGAAATTTATATGGAACAACCGGAGGGTTTTGTGGTCAAAAATCAAGAGAATAAGGTGTGTAAACTTGTCAAGTTTCTTTATGGACTTAAACAAGCACCTAAGCAATGGCACGAGAAATTTGATCACGCGATGTTATCACATTCATTTAAGATAAATGAATGTGACAAATGTGTGTACTACAAGGAAATGAAGAATTCTTGTGTTTTAGTATGCTTGTATGTTGATGATATGCTCATAATAGGAACTAGTAAGGATGCAATAAACTCAACTAAGAAATTGTTGAGTTCAATGTTTGACATGAAAGATTTAGGTCAAGCAGATGTAATTTTGGGCATTAAAGTCAAAAGAAGTAATGAAGGATATGTCCTTACCCAATCTCATTATATTGAAAAAATACTGCAACGGTTTAATCAAATGGATTGTAAACCAGCAGTAACTCCTTTTGATGCTAATTGCAATTTGCAAAAACATAAAGGAGATCCAATTCATCAATTGGAATACTCTCAAGTGATTGGGAGTTTGATGTATCTGATGAACTCTACTAGACCTGATATTGCTTATTCAGTAAGCAGGCTAAGTAGATATACAAGTAGTCCAGGATATGACCATTGGAAAGCATTAAATAGAATACTAAGATATTTGAAGTTTACTTCAAATTATGGACTACATTATACAAAGTATCCTCCTGTTCTAGAAGGATTCAGTGATGCTAACTGGATTTCAGATAACACAGAAACCAAGTCGACTAGTGGATATATATTTACACTAGGTGGAGCAGCAGTATCATGGCGGTCCTCAAAACAAACTTGTATTGCACGTTCTACAATGGAATTAGAGTTTGTGGCATTGGATAAAGCTGCTGAAGAAGCAGAATGGCTTAGAAACTTTCTAGAGGACGTTCCAATATGGCCAAAGCTTGTCGCAGCCATTTGTCTACATTGTGACAATATGGCTGCTCAAGCTAGAGCTAAAAATAGTATACAATGGTAAATCAAGGCATATTAGGTGCAGACACAATACAATTAGACAATTGCTCTCAAATGGAATTATTTCCATTCAATTCATAAGATCAAAGGCAAATTTAGCGGATGCTTTGACTAAAGGCCTACCAAGAGAGCAAGTCAAGTTCTTATTGAGGGAAATGGGTCTAAAGCCAATCAATGAGTAAAATCCGGTGGAAACCTAACCTAGCAGATTGGAGATCCCATGGTCTAGGTTCAATAGGCAAACTGGTTGGATAATACTCAAATAAGTAAAACACATGAGTTGCTCATTTCTATGATAAACATGTGTTGCTGTTGATTGTTGTAGGGTATGCATAAGCATTTAATGACAACTATCAGAGTTCTTCAGAACCTATAGTAGAGTTACCTATGTGATAGTAAATGTGGGGTCGCATTTATGAGAATGATAATGGCTAAGTTCTCTAAAGCTATCATGAAACCAGGATTTGCTCAGGATCAAAATTGAACAACAACGTTGTGAACTACTGTGCTATTTAAACATAGTTGTGTGTGCAGTATATTGTCTTGGTTACTACAAATGGTGATCAGTTCAAGATCAGCTATATCCACTGCATCATCAAGTAACTCCGGTATACTCTCACTAAGGTAAAGTTCAAGTCTTTTATAACACTTCACCTGATGCACAACATGTTAATTTTCTCTCAAGAGTATATTATTACTATATTTGTTTTTAAAGTTTTAATTCAAATGTGGGTATTGTTGAAAATGAGATTTGAATTAAAACCTTCATTGGTCTAGGAAGTTTCTTCTTAAAAGTTATGATTCTTCATTTTTTCCAGATCAGTTTCTTATTGACTTTCGGTTGGGAAGTCATGACTTTTGGTCCAAAACTGTCCACCAACGGTTTCTTCATAACTTTTGATCTATAAATATATGTTAGTAGGACAGAAATATTGGAACTATTAATTCCTTTGTTGCGTCAAAAGTTTCTGCAGAAGTTCCATAGAATCATCTTGAGAGAAAAGTGAAAACACAGAGTTCATAGACTTCCTGAATTTTTTGTGCAAATTTGAGGGAAAATTCACAGTTGAATCCTGGGAACAGATTGCTCACGCACTTCTGCACAAAGGGAAGGAGCAAAATTCTGTTTTAGGACATTGATCAAAGATCAAGCCTCTGTGATTTGTAAGTTAGTAAGTTATTGTTATTAACATCGTTCTAGTTTATTACATCAGTAATTTGAATTTGTTTAGTGGTAAGATTTGTTACTGGTAGGTTTTTCACTTCCTTTTCTTAGACTTCTCTTTAGTCTCCAACAAGCGGTCCTTCTGACTTTTTTAGTATTGTATTAGAACATTCAGGACAAAGGTTAATGCAGGGAAAAGTGCGTTTCTTTGTTCATTAAGAACGTCTTTGGATCAAGTTCATTTAGTGGTGTTGATGTTGGGGTTTCGACAGCAGTTTTTTCCGTTAACCTACTTAGGGATTCCGTTGGTTCATGGGAGGAGGCGGGCGGTGATTTTTATGGCCTCTTGTCAAAGCTTTGATCTCGATTATTTCATTGGAGTTCTAAATTATTGAGCATGGGAGGTGAAATAATCTTGCTTAAGCATGTTCTGTGCTCAATCCCGATGTATTTATAGCAAGTGATTCATGCTCCAAAATTTGTTTTATTTCCTATAGGAAAAATATGTAATTCTTTTTTATGAGATCAAAATGTTGAGGGTAAGAGATTGCATTGGTCGACTTGGGAAAAATTATGCTATCCAATTGAAGAAGGGGGATTTGGGAGTTCAATCATTTACCGATACTGCTAGAGCCTTTACGTGTAAGTCATGGTGGAGATTGAGGAAAATGATTCTATTTGGGCTGAGTTTGTGCATGTTAAGTATGTGAAGGGACTGCATCCTTCTCTAGTGACTATTAACAGACCATTGGCCTCGTGGCATCACCTTTTAGATATCAGAGATTTTGCAGAAAGTAGAATCCAGTGGAGTCTTGGGAAGGGTTTCATGGATTTCTAGTATGATGATAGAGTGTAAAATTGCTATTCAATTTATGACTAATTTTCTCTTGATTTTAATTATGTTACTTGATAGATTTTACTTATATTTGGTTAATGGCGCTAATTGTAGGAAAATGAGCAAAATGCGGTTAGGAGAAGCAATTTTCCAGCATGTGAAGAATTAATTTGATGGTAGCATGATCGAGACCTACTTTTAAGTGTAGAAGATTCAAAAATTTACTACGCATGGCAATTTCCTAGTTCGAGTCAACTATGTACAGCTTTTGGTTGAAGATTTGAAAAACTTTTATTATCTTTATTAGTTGTAATATTGGATTAGGAAACATGTAACATTATCTGTTGTAGTTTTTTTTTATCTAGTTAGGAAAGATGTCGTTATTTTTAGTAGTCTATGAAAAGTAGGAAGCTAGAAGGATTTTAGTCGGCCCGTTTTTGATTAGTACTTCGGCACAAACAATTGGGAGTCATCGCGACTCTTTTGCTTTCGGGTGAACGACGGCCACTTGGGTCCTTTTCTTTCTTGGTTGTTTATCCTTTGTCAAACGCTGATGCAAATTACTTTAATGAATTCGTGTGGATTGTTCTCAACGATGAACGGCTAAATTTTTTATTCTAGTCAAGGAATAATGAAGGATTTGGTTCAATAACAACTATGAGATCTAATTGTTTTTATTAATTTCTTTCATTCATTAGTATTCACCTGTTTTCTGGTTTAATTTTTCATAGTTGTTAGTTGTTTGGATATCAAAGGTGCCTGATATTTAATTCAATCTAACAAACTATTGCCGGTTAGGACATTTAAATCCGTAATTGTTTAATTGTCCTAAATTAGTGACAACTAACGTGATTGGTTTCATGTTAGGGAAACATATAATCTAATTTAAATAAATCCTGATAGTATGTTTATTGATTAGAACAAAACTTTTCTAGTTTTTAATGCAATTAAGAAATTAAATTCTACGGGCGTACTTAAGGCTGTTTCTTAGTTAAAGAAGTAGTTAATGGGTGTACCTTAACTATCGAGACGATAAGAAAAAACTAATTGTCATCACGTGTTTGGTAACTATAACTTATTTATTAACAAATAGATTAAATAATTATTGCATTGATAAGCAGTTGTATGAACCACTTCTGGAGTTATATCCTTGGTTAGAGTTTGTTTATTCTTGATTTAAATTTAATTTGTCTTAGTTTAATTTTTTTTCTAAGTCGGTTATTTATTTTAATTTTAATATTTCAAAATCCCCAATTAATTTGTACTCTAGAAAAAGCAAATTTCCCCAATCCCTCTGGAGATGACCCTATTTGCTGCTATCTACAAAATCTTTATTTTCTCTAGTAGAATTTTTATTGTTGCCCAAGTTCGACACCTATCATATGATATTTGGTGTGGCGATGTTTCCTTAGCGGTGGAACTAAGTATTCAGGATCCGCGACATTTTTTGGTGAGCCAGGTTTATTCTTCTCAAGGGTGGAATGTTCAACGTCTCAGGCATTGGTTACCAAGTTTAGTGGTTGAGTGTATTTTGAAGGTGTCATTTTATCCGGATCAGGATGATCATATGGTTTGGTTCCCGTCTTCAAATGGAGATTTCTTTGTGGTTTTGGCGTGTGAAGATATTCATCAAAGGCGAAATGTTTCTATGAAGGATTAGTTTGTTTGGACTTCACTGGTTCCATTGATGGTATCCTTTCTTTTTGGCGTATGTTATGGAGCTGGATTCCTTTAGACGTTATATTGCAAGGTAAGGGTTTGGTTATAGGGTCTTGATGCAATTACTGTGGGGTTGCGTGCGAGACAATGAACCATTTATTTTTATTTGGTCTCGTGGCTGCGTTTGGAGTTATTTTACACGTTCCTTTGGTTTGCTGCACATCAATGTGTCGAGGGTTGCTTCTATGTTGAATCACTGGTTTTTGTCCCATTCAAAGGTGTCAGTTTCTCATGTTCGAGTTGTTGTTCCTTTGCTTACTCTGTGGTTCATTTGGAAGGGAAGAAATTTGTCACGGATCAGTGGTGGGTCCTTTACTTCCGAACAAGTGAATTTTCAGGTTCAAGGGTTTCTTGATCAGATAGGGTAGCCAATCTTTTCTCCAGTTCCTCTTTTGCGGGTGATGGGGATAGTGTGTGGTCTAAGTTTGTGCAATTACGCCCTAGGAAGACGAGAGTTGCTTTGATTTCTTGGGTTAAGCCTTCTCAAGTATATTTTAAGTTAAATTTGGATGCGAGTGTTTTAAATAACTTCACATCTGGCGGGTGGCATTTTGCGTGATCATCAAGGGAAGGTTGTTTTCGCACATTACAAAGAGTTTGGAGAGGTAGATGTTTTGCTGGCCAAGGCAAAACATCTTTATTTTTTGGATTGCAATTTTGCCTTAGCAAGGGGTTTAGGAACATATTTGTGGAATCTGATTCAGTTGTTCTTGTTCATTCGGTTAACTTGAATGATTTGTCAAAATGGCCCTTAAGCAATATTCTGGGGGGATAAGGAACATGTTGGGTAACTTGGATGGGGTTTTGTGTCATATTTTTAGGGAAGCTAATTCGGTAGCTGATGGTTTGACTTTTTTGAACCTTGGTAACGAGTGTCTATTTGGTTCGATGGAGAGTTTCCAGCATAGGATCCGATCTGCAGCCAGTTTGGATAGCCAATCTTATCCGCATGTAAGGCACTTTATTGTAAGAGAATAGTACTCCTGATTTAGTTTGTCACGCCCCATTTTTAAATGAAAAATAATATAAATTACGAGTTTGGGTTTATAAAAATGAATTTTGATATGTTTTTGATTGAAAATGATTTTTGATTTTTAGAAAATAAATAAAGAAAATGAGCCTAGAATGGGACTTTAAAAATGCGACGATTTTGGCCCAAAATAATAATTTAAAAAGGGTTTTTAATAAAATATAGGAGTCGCCATTTGGTATTGAGTTAAGGTGTACCAAGTCACCTAAAATGAATTTTGAATTAAAAAGTAGAAAAACCCTTTTTAAACGACTCCAAGTCTTCGAAATCAGAGAAAAGTGTTCGGGAGTCACATTTAAAGAAAAGGAAGGCAAGGATAAAATCTAAGGCACCCTCTCAACCTAGTCAAGGTTAGTTGTGTGATTTAGTCAAAAAATTTTCTTATTTTAACCTAAGAATTTATCACATTTGGATGCAAAACCTAACCCTAGGAGAATATCGGGGGGTTGGAATATCACTTCAAAACTTAATTTGTACAAATCACATTAATTGTGATGCCCAGGTTGACTCTTTGAAGAGGTCACGAATATGCAAAAATATGAAATTCGAAGAAAAGAAAAAAAAATAATTATACAAATATACATGATCTACAGGAATGCATCATAACAGGTGCGGGGGCTAAAAATTCATGACTTTAATTTTCCCTTTAATAGAGAGAATACGAGCGTGCTAAGACTAGAGAGCCATACTCGTCCATATCCCATATTCGAGGGGTATTTTCCTATCTAATCAAACAAATGATCTAATCTAGTTCTAATTTTCTTATATGGAATGCAAGTCTACATGTCATGTTTCACACATAGGGGTAAAGAATATACATATAGGGAAAATATCATGCAAAAATGGTAAGGACCCTAAAAAGTAGAAAATATGCATGAAATGTCATGATTTGTCACACAAACATGATCTAACGCGTGGATATTTCCTAAGGGGTCTAGTATTGGACTAGCCCATGTCTATAAGTTCTCACTAGCGTGGACTAGCGAGAAATTAGAAAGGAGGGCCACAACTAGCATTGGACTAGTATGGAATCGGAAAAAAGGGCCACAACTAGCATTGGACTAGTGTGGTGACGTCATGCACTCATTATAATCAAATAAATCATATAAAATATAATAAAGCAAATAAACACATAAATCACGTATAGCACATAGCACATAAGCATAATATCTAGATGCAATGCCCTAAGAAAGCGAGTAACACGTAAACACACAAGCATGCAAAACACACAAAGCAAATAAAAACCTAACTATTACATTTGGGGACCCTAGCTACAATCTAAAGGGGTAAAGAATTGACATGAAATACCTAACTATTACATCTTGGCATTTAAATGCCTCTCAAATAATCAAAATTAAATTAAAATAAACATACAAAATTAAAATAAATAAAGTGAATAAAGAAATAAATGAAATAATAAAAAAATATTCAAACAAGCATGCAATTTCACACATAAAATCACATAGTAGCACATAGGATCAAGTAAAATCAAAATAAAGGAATAAAATGTACCTCCCTTGAATTGGTGACCTAAAGAAATGCAATTTTCTTATTTACCCTCCAAAACAAAGAAAAAGGTCAAGGCATCACTTTAATTAACAAATAATCACAAGAAATGAAAATAAACACAGAACTGAATCAATCAAAGTATTGAAGTGAAAGTAAACAAACCATATTCAAGCAATTTAAAACAAGTGGGGACTTAATTGGAACAATTATAGAAGTTTGAGGGGTCAATTTATTGTTATTGCAAATATTAAGGGGCGAAATCAAAATAAAATAAAGTTAAGGACTTAAGATGAAGCCTACCAAAACTAAATGCTAATATTCACAAAAAATAAATCAAAACTCACTTGCTCCACTTGCTAAAACTAAATAACAAAGAGAATCACCTAAATCTTTTGCTAAAACCCAAATCAAAATTATGAATCTATATAAAATTATTAAACTTCAAGTTTCACCCTAAAACTCATAAATAATCTACTCAAAAATCCTATTAAACATGCCGAAAAAGCAATCAAGATTTGAAAGGGCAAAATTGATTCGAAATTCCCAAATTTCGGGCTATGGTAAAATTATTTAACAAAACAGGGGGCAAAATGCAATTTTTGAAAATCCTGCATGCATCTTCTCGATGGCTTTCTTTCTTCTGCAATTTTCCACCGCCATTCTTTCTGCAACTTCCGAAACTTAACACCCTGAAACCACACAATAAACATTCCAAACAGAACAAGATCCTATGCTCATGCACTTTTATTTTATATCCTAACACTAAAGAAACACAAATGGAAAATAACATAACTCAAGAAAAACATGAAAAGAAGCAAAAACAGAAAGATGAGAAGGAACAAAGAAGTTGCAGCAACAAGATCCGTGAACAAAAGATGAAAAAGGGGAAACTGATCAAGGAGAACAAACCAAGTTAGAGTTATTTCTAACCTTCCTTCGCTGCTTTATGTGGTCAATCACCGTGAGCATCCTCGAAGAGATCGTCGTCGTCCTCGTCTGCATCATCGTAATGGTTCAAGTCAAACCCAAAATCTCCATCACTATCTTCAAGTTCAGTCTCAGAAACGAAACCGAAGGACCCATCACTATCCCTGCGGGTTTGCATAATCCCAGATTGATCAACCCCAGGGAAACCCACCATCCTAGACGGATAACCCCTAATATCTGCAACTGGGTTCTTCACCATCTGCTCCCATATTTCTGTTATATTTGTGGACTTCTGTGTTGGCTTTAGGTCTGGAGTTTGCCGCTCTGGTGGGTGAGTGATTGAGGGGGGTGTGACGGCGGTAGGGCGGAGGAGGTGGCTGCGAATGAGGCTTTGGAGAGCTGAGTTGTGTTTGGTGAAGCTGAGCAGCCTTGAAGCGATTGAACTCGCCATTTCCTCTGTATCTGTCTCACTCTAGAGTTGTTCCTCTTTTTTTCGTCAGCCCACAAGCTCTCCTCCTTTTTCCCTTCGCAGCCTCTCCCTCTCTCAATCCTCATCCGAAAACCTTTTTTCTTCTCTTTTCCCTTTTTCTCTGTTTTTTGTTTCCATTGATCTTTCCACCACTCCTCCTTTTCTTCCTCCTCAAATCCCTTTTTTCTTTTTTCCTTTCCTTTTCCAGTTTCTATCTCTCTCTCTCTCTCGCAGTCCCTCCCTCTTTTCCTCAGCCTCCAAACCCTTGTTTTTTCCAACCAGCCCAGTAGCCTTCTTTCTTTCTTGGTTCCCCACCTTCTCCCTTCAGCCACCAAGCTCTCTTCCTTTTTCTTCCTTTTTTTTTTTCCAAATTATCCTAGGCCTCCAAGTGTCTAGCCACCTAACCTCCCTTGCATGTGTTATCAACCAAGAATGAAAACATTTGTCCTACTTGCATGCACTCCACTTGTCTAATATCCCCCTAATACACTTTCTAATGATCCCCTAATACACTTGTCTTCTTATTTTCATTTATTTATTATATATTTTCCAAAAACAAGCTAAGTAAACAAAATAAATAAAAAAATGTTAATACTCATTGCACAATTTTCGTTTATCTTAAAGAAATTAAATCTAAAAGGGTTAAAGACAAATTTTGAATTTTTGTGAGAATTTTTCCTTTTTTAGAAATTTAATGCAAAAATACCTTAAAATAATGAACCTAATTTATAAAAATAAACAAAAATAAACACTAACTATCATTTAATCAATTAAAATAAAATAAAAAATAAAACTAAAATTGAATTAGATAAAAATTGAAATTTTGGTGCCTACATAGTTTTATGTAATTTTTAAGTTTTTCTCAAGTTCGATGTAATATTTATTTTTCTGAACAAAAGGTTAGGCTGACATCCTACCCCTGTATACGAGATTTGTCATTAAAAAAAAATGCACATGCTAAATTGCTTAAGTCAATTCCTTTATAGTTTCCATCTACATCTGGTTTTTTTAACACAATTTGCTTTTCCTCTTGTCTAACTCGATTTACCCTTTCATTTTCTTTATCTCATTGTGTTAATTTTGGGGACTATATATCCGTTCACTAGTAATTTACATTAAAATCTATTATTTTCTCATTTCATTTTCTCTTTCTTGTTTTCTCTTTATTGTTTGATTATAAAACACAAATCTATAATATTTTGCCATGGTTCTTAGAAAAAAATTTCAAAATATTTTCTAATGAACCTAAAATTATGGACTGAGGCAGCTTAGCCGATTTTTAAACCCTTGGGTAAGCATTAGGCAGGGATTGTTTTTTTTCCCCTCTCAAGTAAAAAATCTCTACATCATAAGTGAATTCTTTAAAGGGATAATTTCATAAACCTCCCTTGAGATTTCTAACAATCTCACTGTCCTCCCTCAAAATTTTGGAAGCATCACTAACCTCCTTTGAAACCAATTTCCTATAATAATTCGGCCCGATTAAAAAAAGAAATAATAATAAAATGATTTTAGGTGTGAGAAGATTTATTTATTCCACAAGTATGTATCAATTATTGTACATATTAGATTAATATTTGATCTAACTTATTAATTCACTTAAAAAGCCATTACTACACATGATCAACAAAACATGTCCATCATCTACAACCAAAAATAACAACTTTCAAAATTTAATGGAACAAAACTTTTTTTAATACCTTAAGATTCTTACTCTCATAACAATTACAAGAAGCATTAGTCCAACACAAATCTCTTTATATTTGATACCTTTCATTTGTCATGTACTTAAATTTGAAAAATGGCATCTAGTATTGGAGCCCTTTTTAGATGCCAACTTAGATTTTTCTTTTCATTTCAAATTATGGTTAATTTATTTTGTAAAAGATTTAATTGTTTCTCATGTTTGAATCCTTTAATTTATCAGATTCATTATGTTTGATTTCTTTTATTTGTCAAGTCTATAAATTAGAAAGCATATACCCAGTATTGGCTTTATTTTTAGATGGCAAATTAATTAGCTTTTTACAATCTAAATTATGGTTAATATAGTTAGCGAATGTTTAACTATTTTTCTCTACACATCTGCATAAAATATCCTAAATTGCAAGGGTAATAAGTCATTTTGCCATTAACGATGAAAGAATTGTGTCCCAAATGACTAATAAGAGAGGTAAGTGAAAATTTCAAAACTTCAGAAGAGGATAGTGAAGCTATCAGAAACCTCAAGGAAGGTTTATGAAATTATCCCTTCCTCAAAACTACAGTCCAATAATTTGTAAGTTTCAAAATTGAATTTGCTACTAATCGCTCCATTACGAGTAGTACATTAATTAGTTTATGTAAATATTTTTTATTTGTATAAATCATATTATTTAAATTAAAAACTTACTTGTAGTTCAATCGAGAACACATGTGCTTCCTTCTGTTTTTTTCCCCTAATAAAAGACGGTTCTATTCCCATTTTTCTGGGATATTGTCACAATCCTTCACTAAAATTTTTAATAATATCGTTTAGTACTCTCGAGATTTCAAAAATCTCGCCTATCACCTTTGAACTCACATTTTATGTAACATTATTAATTTTTTTTGGGGTAAAAGTAACATTAAATAATGCATTAAGGAGAGAGATTATATTATCTTTCTATTATCACCTTTCTGTCATCTCATTTAAAATCTCACCAATCACCTTTGAACTCACATTTTATGTAACACTATTAATTTTTTTTGGGGTAAAAGTAACATTAAATAATGCATTAAGGAGAGAGATTATATTATCTTTCTATTATCACCTTTCTGTCATCTCATTTTTGGATTTTACAAAACAAACTAAAATGCAAAACAATGTTGGAAAACTAGGTTAAAAATATGAGAGGCTGTAAGTGTAATAAAACTGCACCAGCCCATTGGCTAGAAGACTGATGTTGCAATGGCTACTTCAAAAGGCTGGTGTAGAATGCCAAAATATTAGCAGTAGAGGGGTAAATTAATTCAACATTAACTTTTGATTACCATAATCAATGACATAAAATCATCACCAAAGCTCATTTTTAAGTACGATCAACGAATCATGTCCAAAATAGTGCCTTTTTGTAACTTCAATTTCACTATTTTCTTTCCATCTGAATGCCTTTTTTTTTTAACTTTTTCTGTACAAAAATTTTTACACCATGAGGGTAAATCATAAATTCATAGTCTTTGCTTGCGACATGTGGTCTTATCAAACAGCTAGAAGACTTATGTGACATTATTGAAACTTCAGGGGTTTTAGCGATATTATCAAAAGTCTAAAGAGGAGGTTTCTAAAATTATCTCCATTCTTTTGATATGAAATATTAATATTCTTTTATCTTTTGCAATTGGGTTTTTATTGTTTCGCTTCTTTTTTTTTTTGGTTTTTTTTGGGGGGGGGTTAGGGAATTCTTCTTGTTGAGGAGATTGATTTCTTACGTTTCAAACTTGTATGGAATGCAATATTTGTTTACCTTCTTAAAACATCTTACACTTGAAAATGACTTTCTCTACCAGGAAAAAAAAAAGAAAAGAAAGAAAGAGACTTTTCGAAGTTATATTTCATATGCAGAACGTAGGACCATATATCCATCCTCAAATCAAGGCATATTGAAGGGGGACAATATGTCCCTTTCCACACGCCACCATCAACAAGCTGAGGGGCTGCCTCGTTCAATAAGATATGCCTACTTGAATAGATGGAAGACCAATTATAATTGTTTTTGGTTAGGAGCAATGAATTTCTTGCAAATCTAGTGATGTATTAGGTTGAGCAATAGGCAACAAAAGTCATTATCAAATCAAGGATAAAAGGCAATTCTGACACAGCACAAGAAGCAACAATTATGGTGTGTGTTAATGGTATGGAATAGAGGGTTGGCCAAAAGAAACATTAATTTTGCCCATCCTCAATTGATATGCCAAATCTAACTCTCCGATGACCATAAAGTTTTGATTATGTCCCAACGTTTGTTATGTGTATTGAACTCCACCACAAATATGTGTTTTTGTAACATTGATGGCTTAATTAAAAATCTATTTTTTAAATTTTGATTTTTTTTAACTTCCAATCTCTCCTTACACTCTTTCCGCTCTCAACATACTACAAATATATATATACATATATGTGTGTTTGTTTGA
>NW_020864617.1:36161-109723 GCF_003713205.1 Coffea eugenioides
CATAAGAATATATAAGCATTAAAGGAAACCAGAAAAATCCGGAAATGGAAATAAGCTTTAACCCAAGAAAACAGTTTTTGATGTCATTTTGCGGTTTTGGCACCAAAGACACTACGATTGTCGGATGAGGGTGCAACATCCACCATTTCGAAGCTAAAAGACAGGGCTACAACATCACAGAAGGTCACTCAGCCCAGTTTTGAGTGCAAACAGGTCAAAAATACAAGATACTTCATCAACAACGTAAAACAGATTCACCAAAACGCATTCAAGCGGAAACATCATAACACAGGCTCTACAAGTCCAAATCCAGAAATCAAACAGTGAAATCTAGAAACAGGATAATTTCATTCAGAAGGCCTACAACCAATTCGGGAAGCAAATTCCAGCCAAAACAACCAATTACAGTCGCAAATCCCAATTTCGGGTAAAACCAGAACAGCAATAGTAATTTCGACTTATCTCACTCTACACTACTCCGATTGACCTGAAATTTTGTAGGCACCTCTAAAATGTCATTCCCTACAATTTTTATGTTTTGAGTAAAGGCCAATTCGGCCTCTATCTATGACCTAAAAATTCGGACAGAATGAAGAACCAAGAACCCTAATTTTCCAGATTTCTTCCAAAACAGAATTTACTTGCAATCTTCCACTTTTTCCACCTTCTAGAATCATTAAACATCATTTCCAATCATCATATATAGCCACACAACCATGTTCATATTAAAACAGAAAAATCCCCAAAAATTATAAAAGTTCATCAATTCAACCACAAATCAAGAAATAATCCATAAAACCATCTCTTTAGCCATCACAAGTCTCTAATTCACCATTATTGGAAACAAACAATGAATCTTTACACACCATACCTTGATACCTCACAAAAGATAGTAGCTTAGTGGTTCCTTCTCCAAAATAACTCCACCAAGACCTTGGAATCTCCTTAGTAACCAACTTTTATGGAGTGATTTGCAATTCCATCGGTTAAAACTCAAGATTGAAGTAAGAAATTGCAGTGAAAGATGAAGGTTTTTCTCTCTCTCTTGCTCTCCAAGTTTCAGCCATGAGAAGGAAGAAATGGCTTGATTTTTGGTCAAATTTTGGTTTTAGTAAAGTTAAGGTAAGATGGTCAAAAGTCCAATAGTGAATAGGATGGTGACACTTGTCACCTTTTGATTTAAAACTTATCTTTTTGTCTCTCCAATACAAATATCTTAACACTTTGTAAAATAATATCACTTAATACAAAATTCCAACAAGTTGTCAAAAATATAATGCATTTACCGCACTAGCGGGTCCCACGTCCAAAATACGCTCTTAATTTCTCAAAAACTAATCGATACTAGAAAAATCATTTTTAAAACTATCTTTGCTCATAAATTTTATCTGGGGAATTTTTCTAATAAAGAAAATGTAGAAAAGACGGACGATTAAATAAAATAAACACTAGAAAATTAGAAAATTTCCGGGTTCTCAAACTCATTTTTTTTTTCGGGGCGTCACAAACTCCCCTCCTTAAAAGAATGTCGTCCTCGACATTTCCTCTTGTACCAATCAAGTCAAGACATCCCACAAAAATCTCTCAAGAGTCAAATCAAACCCACAGTCCGGCATCCTAAACTTCAAGCCTAGGATACACTACAGAGATCTGAAGCCTAAGCTCTGATACCACCTGTAACAGCCCCACCTTACCCTAAGGCGAACCAAAGGGTTCGGCGGACCGCCTGCCCAGCTCTCGCCAGGACTACGGAGTCGAATCACACAAATCCGATATTACACGAGATAGGACCCAAAAGAATTGAATGATTGAAAACCGCCAAGCTTAACAGTAACTTACCAAAATCACATGGAAAAAAAACATTTTCATATATACATGTCGCTAGGTTTACAATTCAGATGGAACCAGTGAAACGAAGTACATTTAGAGTTTGCTTCCCCTCGAGGAGCTATACAAAAGAACAAAAGATTATCTAACTAGCTCAACTCGCTTTTCAAAATCATGATTTCCAAAAGAGGTTCCTGTAAGGAAAACAAAAGGAACAGAAAGGGGTGAGCTTGCGCTCCAATGATGGACCAGCATCATAGCAGACACTTCATGGCATTTCAATTTAACAAATCAGATACACATGTAGATGTAAGTAAAGTAACTAATGATTCACATAGGAAGGATACCAGGTGGCTCTCAGGAGCCACAATTTCCCATTTGCGTCACCGAAGCTTGATCGAAGTTGACAACTCCGCCCAACGTATATAGAACCACGTTCCGTTGGGACCCCTCTTTACACCGGAATCCCGTTCACCAAACACCCCTTACCGGGGCCCGTCACGCAAAACGAACATAATGGTATACTCGAGTTATACCCGGAATCAGGGTCTAATACCCAAAATCCCCGGAACAGGGACTACCGTTGGTTCGTATCTAATCGTTCCAGGCCTTTGCCGGCCCGACTCGAATAACTTAGCCACAGGGTTGAGCTCATAGGTCATAGAAATCCAAACAGATGCAGACACAGATAACAGATTCAATTTTGCAGGTAAATTGGCATTATGAAACAGACAAGAGAAGAGTGTGATAAAGTACACCTCGTCTCAAACAAATTAAA
Organism: Coffea eugenioides; assembly: GCF_003713205.1. Taxonomy (NCBI): domain Eukaryota; kingdom Viridiplantae; phylum Streptophyta; class Magnoliopsida; order Gentianales; family Rubiaceae; genus Coffea; species Coffea eugenioides. The sequence goes on from NW_020864617.1 coordinate 38,767, forward strand.
CAGAATTGCGAGCAGAAATTCAGTTAAACAGCAATGGAGGAGTGGTACACTCACCGGGGGCTCAACTTCAAAGTTTTCACTTCAGGATTGGCCTAATCGCAGAAACCCCTAAAATAATCAAATAACCAATTTGAAAGGTTTCACATCCAAATCGAGCAAACGGAATGCACAAGTGAGGCTCGACTACACGTCGTATGCCTTGCCAAATAAATACTAATGCAAGGGTGCAAAAACATGATTTTCTTGGAAACAGAAAGGTAACATGAAGACTTAGGCGCAAACAACCCAAAAGCCTTTCATTTCTACCAAAAGGCAAATCCAACATAGAGGAACCAAACGGCCTAGAAAATCGGGCAGCACTTCCCCTAAATTTCATACTTTTCCAGCCCTTAAGGCTTCACTATTACCTCAAATCAGTCCCAACATCTCACACAAAAGTCATCTCATTTCCCAAAAGCCGTTCACTAGGCTCAAAGTAGTACAAGTACAAAAGTTAGCTAGGAAATGATCGGAATGAAAACAAGCCTTAAAACTATTCAAATAAACACAATAAGATTCGTTTACAAGTCATAAACCAAGGCCAAGTATTACCAAAATAAGGTTCCATAAGAATATATAAGCATTAAGGAAACCAGAAAAATCCGGAAATGGAAATAAGCTTTAACCCAAGAAAACAGTTTTTGACGTCATTTTGCGGTTTTGGCACCAAAGACACTACGATTGTCGGATGAGGGTACAAGACCCACCATTTCGAAGCTAAAAGACTGGGATACAACATCACAGAAGGTCACTCAGCCCAGTTTTGAGTGCAAACAGGTCAAAAATACAAGATACTTCATCAACAACGTAAAACAGATTCACCAAAACGCATTCAAGCGGAAACATCATAACACAGGCTCTACAAGTCCAAATCCAGAAATTTCAAAACCAGTTGAAATCTAAGAAACAGGGATAAATTTCATCAGAAGGCTTCAACAACCAATTCGGAAGCAATTCCAGCCAAAACAACCAATTACAGTCGCAAATCCCAATTTCGGGTAAAACCAGAACATCAATAGTAATTTCGACTTATCTCACTCTACACTACTCCGATTGACCTGAAATTTTGTAGGAACCTCTAAAATGTCATTCCATACAACTTTCATGTTTTGAGTAAAGGCCAATTCGGCCTCTATCTATGACCTAAAAATTCGGACAGAATGAAGAACCAAGAACCCTAATTTTCCAGATTTCTTCCAAAACAGAATTTACTTGCAATCTTCCACTTTTTCCACCTTCTAGAATCATTAAACATCATTTCCAATCATCATATATAGCCACACAACCATGTTCATATTAAAACAGAAAAATCCCCAAAAATATAAAAAGTTCATCAATTCAACCACAAATCAAGAAATAATCCATAAACCATCTTCTTTAGCCATCACAAGTCTCTAATTCACCATTATTGGAAACAAACAATGAATCTTTACACACCATACCTTGATACCTCACAAAAGATAGTAGCTTGTGGTTCCTTCTCCAAAATTAACTCCCACAAGACCTTGGAATTCTCCTTAGTAACCAACTTTTATGAGTGATTTGCAATTCCATCGGGTTAAAACTCAAGATTGAAGTAAAATTGGAGTGAAAGATGAAGGTTTTTCTCTCTCTCTCTTGCTCTCCAAGTTTCAGCCATGAGAAGGAAGAAATGGCTTGATTTTTGGTCAAATTTTGGTTTTAGTAAAGTTAAGGTAGATGGTCAAAAGTCCAATAGTGAATAGGATGGTGACACTTGTCACCTTTTGATTTAAAACTTATCTTTTTGTCTCTCCAATACAAATATCTTAACACTTTGTAAAATAATATCACTTAATACAAAATTCCAACAAGTTGTCAAAAATATAATGCATTTACCGCACTAGCGGGTCCCACGTCCAAAATACGCTCTTAATTTCTCAAAAACTAATCGATACTAGAAAAATCATTTTTAAAACTATCTTTGCTCATAAATTTTATCTGGGGAATTTTTCTAATAAAGAAAATGTAGAAAAGACGGACGATTAAATAAAATAAACACTAGAAAATTAGAAAATTTCCGGGTTCTCAAACTCATTTTTTTTTCGGGGCGTCACAAACTCCCCTCCTTAAAAGAATGTCGTCCTCGACATTTCCTCTTGTACCAATCAAGTCAAGACATCCAGCAAAAATCTCTCAAGAATCAAATCAAACCCACAGTCCGGCATCCTAAACTTCAAGCCTAGGATACACTACAGAGATCTGAAGCCTAAGCTCTGATACCACCTGTAACAGCCCCACCTTACCCTAAGGCGAACCAAAGGGTTCGGCGGACCGCCTGCCCAGCTCTCGCCAGGACTACGGAGTCGAATCACACAAATCCCATATTACACGAGATAGGACCCAAAAGAATTGAGTGATTGAAAACCGCCAAGCTTAACAGTAACTTACCAAAATCACATGGAAAAAAAACATTTTCATATATACATGTCGCTAGGTTTACAATTTAGATGGAACCAGTGAAACGAAGTACATTTAGAGTTTGGTTCCCCTCGAGGAGCTATACAAAAGAACAAAAGATTATCAAACTAGCTCAACTCGCTTTTCAAAATCATGATTTCCAAAAGAGGTTCCTGTAAGGAAAACAAAAGGAACAGAAAGGGGTGAGCTTGCACTCAATGAGGTACCAGACATATAGCAGAAAAATCATGGCATTTCACATTTAACAAATCAGATACACATGCTAGATGTAAAGTAAAGTAACTAATGATTCACATAGGAAGGATACAGGTGGCTCTCAGGAGCCAAATTCCCATTTGCGTCACCGAAGCTTGATCGAAGTTGACACTCCGCCAACGTATATAGAACCAACGTCCGTAGACCCCTCTTTACACCGAATCCCGTTCACCAAACACCCCTTTACCGGGCCCGCTCACCGCAAACGAACATAAATGGTAATACTCGAGTATACCCGGAATCAAGGGTCTCAATACCCAAAATCCCCGAACAGACTACCGTGGTTCGTTATCTAATCGTCCAGGCCCTTGCCGGCCCGACTCGAATAACTTAGCCACAGGATTGAGCTCATAGGTCATAGAAATCCGAACAGATGCAGACACAGATAACAGATTCAAATTTTGCATGGTAAATTGGCATATGAACAGACAAGAGAACGAGTGTGATAAAGTACACCTCGTCTCAAACAAATTAAACAGATTGCAGAGCAGAAATCAAGTTAAACAGCAATGGAGGGGAGTGGTACACTCACCGGCTCAACTTCAAAAGTTTTCACTTCAGATTGGCCTTAATCGCCAAGAAACCCTAAAATAATCAAAATAAACCAATTGAAGGTTTCATATCCAAATCGAGCAAACGGAATGCACAAGTGAGGCTCGACTACACGTCGTATGCCTTGCCAAATAAATACTAATGCAAGGGTGCAAAAACATGATTTTCTTGGAAACAAAAAGGTAACATGAAGACTTAGGCGCAAACAACCCAAAAGCCTTTCATTTCTACCAAAAGGCAAATCCAACTTAAAGGAACCAAACGGCCTAGAAAATCGGGCAGCACTTCCCCTAAATTTCATACTTTTCCAGCCTTAAGGCTTCACTATTACCTCAAATCAGTCCCAACATCTCAACAAAAGTCATCTCATTTCCCAAAAGCCGTTCACTAGGCTCAAAGTAGTACAAGTACAAAAGTTAGCTAGGAAATGATCGCGGAATGAAAACAAGCCTTAAAACTATTCAAATAAACACAATAAGATTCGTTTACAAGTCATAAACCAAGGCCAAGTATTTACCAAAATAAGGTTCCATAAGAATATATAAGCATTAAAGGAAACCAGAAAAATCCGGAAATGGAAATAAGCTTTAACCCAAGAAAACAGTTTTTGACGTCATTTTGCGGTTTTGGCACCAAAGACACTACGATTGTCGGATGAGGGTGCAAACATCCACATTTCGAAGCTAAAAGACAGGGCTACAACATCACAGAAGGTCACTCAGCCCAGTTTTGAGTGCAAACAGGTCAAAAATACAAGATACTTCATCAACAACGTAAAACAGATTCACCAAAACGCATTCAAGCGGAAACATCATAACACAGGCTCTACAAGTCCAAATCCAGAAATTTCAAAACCAGTTGAAATCTAAGAAACAGGGATAAATTTCATCAGAAGGCCTCAACAACCAATTCGGAAGCAATTCCAGCCAAAAACAACCAATTACAGTCGCAAATCCCAATTTCGGGTAAAACCAGAACAGCAATAGTAATTTCGACTTATCTCACTCTACACTACTCCGATTGACCTGAAATTTTGTAGGCACCTCTAAAATGTCATTCCCTACAATTTTCATGTTTTGAGTAAAGGCCAATTCGGCCTCTATCTATGACCTAAAAATTCGGACAGAATGAAGAACCAAGAACCCTAATTTTCCAGATTTCTTCCAAAACAGAATTTACTTGCAATCTTCCACTTTTTCCACCTTCTAGAATCATTAAACATCATTTCCAATCATCATATATAGCCACACAACCATGTTCATATTAAAACAGAAAAATCCCCAAAAATTATAAAAGTTCATCAATTCAACCACAAATCAAGAAATAATCCATAAAACCATCTCTTTAGCCATCACAAGTCTCTAATTCACCATTATTGGAAACAAACAATGAATCTTTACACACCATACCTTGATACCTCACAAAAGATAGTAGCTTAGTGGTTCTTCTCCCAAAATAACTCGCACCAAGACCTTGGAATCTCCTTAGTAACCAACTTTTATGGAGTGATTTGCAATTCCATCGGTTAAAACTCAAGATTGAAGTAAGAAATTGGAGTGAAAGATGAAGGTTTTTCTCTCTCTCTTGGTCTCCAAGTTTCAGCCATGAGAAGGAAGAAATGGCTTGATTTTTGGTCAAATTTTGGTTTTAGTAAAGTTAAGGTAAGATGGTCAAAAGTCCAATAGTGAATAGGATGGTGACACTTGTCACCTTTTGATTTAAAACTTATCTTTTTGTCTCTCCAATACAAATATCTTAACACTTTGTAAAATAATATCACTTAATACAAAATTCCAACAAGTTGTCAAAAATATAATGCATTTACCGCACTAGCGGGTCCCACGTCCAAAATACGCTCTTAATTTCTCAAAAACTAATCGATACTAGAAAAATCATTTTTAAAACTATCTTTGCTCATAAATTTTATCTGGGGAATTTTTCTAATAAAGAAAATGTAGAAAAGACGGACGATTAAATAAAATAAACACTAGAAAATTAGAAAATTTCCGGGTTCTCAAACTCATTTTTTTTTTCGGGGCGTCACAAACTCCCCTCCTTAAAAGAATGTCGTCCTCGACATTTCCTCTTGTACCAATCAAGTCAAGACATCCCAGCAAAAATCTCTCAAGAGTCAAATCAAACCCACAGTCCGGCATCCTAAACTTCAAGCCTAGGATACACTACAGAGATCTGAAGCCTAAGCTCTGATACCACCTGTAACAGCCCCACCTTACCCTAAGGCGAACCAAAGGGTTCGGCGGACCGCCTGCCCAGCTCTCGCCAGGACTACGGAGTCGAATCACACAAATCCGATATTACACGAGATAGGACCCAAAAGAATTGAATGATTGAAAACCGCCAAGCTTAACAGTAACTTACCAAAATCACATGGAAAAAAACATTTTCATATATACATGTCGCTAGGTTTACAATTCAGATGGAACCAGTGAAACGAAGTACATTTAGAGTTTGCTTCCCCTCGAGGAGCTATACAAAAGAACAAAAGATTATCTAACTAGCTCAACTCGCTTTTCAAAATCATGATTTCCAAAAGAGGTTCCTGTAAGGAAAACAAAAGGAACAGAAAGGGGTGAGCTTGCACTCAATGAGGTACCAGACATATAGCAGAAAAATCATGGCATTTCACATTTAACAAATCAGATACACATGCTAGATGTAAAGTAAAGTAACTAATGATTCACATAGGAAGGATACAGGTGGCTCTCAGGAGCCAAATTCCCATTTGCGTCACCGAAGCTTGATCGAAGTTGACACTCCGCCAACGTATATAGAACCAACGTCCGTAGACCCCTCTTTACACCGAATCCCGTTCACCAAACACCCCTTTACCGGGCCCGCTCACCGCAAACGAACATAAATGGTAATACTCGAGTATGACTAATGGTATATTAACATTTCCAATTATACCAATACTTGTTTAACACACCTAATCTCTCACATAAAGTCTCTACCACTAATAAAAGAACACTTGGACAAATGCAAGTGGTGCATTAATTAAAATCAACTCAAGAAAAATGTTTTACTTCAAGTAAAAAGGAATGAAGTGTAATGCATGAAAATTATTGTAACACCTAGAGAATATAATGTAAGGGCATATAATATATGATTTAAATCCTAGGATAAGGCTAGGATAAGGCAAATAATTTGGGGAAATTGTGTTTTAAAGTGAGGATTCTCACAAAGGGCTGGTGGATTGATACCGGAACCACAAGGCACATCTGTTCGAATGAAAATCTGTTTTGTGAGTACAATAAGATCACAAATGGTGAACACCTCTACATGGGAAACTCCTCTTCTTCAAGAGTGGAGGGGAAATGGACTATCAAATTGAAGTTCACTTCTGGAAAAGTCGTAGCCCTCAAGGATGCTCTTCATGTACCTAATATTAGAAAGAATCTAGTTTCTAGTCCACTCCTTAGCCAAAAAGGATTCAAGCTTGTGTTTGAATCCAATAAATTTGTACTTACTAAGGGGAATGTATGTAGGAAAAGGCTATTTGGCTGATGGTTTGTTCAAACTAAATGTAATGGTTGCAAATGCTATGAATAAAAATAATATTTCTGCTTATATCGCTGATTCCTTTAACTTGTGGCATGCAAGGCTAGGGCATGTTAATTCCAGATCTTTGCATAGAACGATGAATTTGGGAGTTATACCTAAATTTGACTTTGATGTCAAAAGCAAATGTGAAGTATGTGTTGAATCGAAATTTGCTTGACATACTTATAAAACTGTCCAAGGAAGAACAAGTTAATTACTTGACTTAATTCACACAGATATATGTGACTTTAAGTCACTTCCTACACGTGGTGGGAAAAATTACTTCATCACATTCATTGATGATTGTAGTAAGTATTACTATGTATACTTGATCAAAAGTAAAGATGAAGCTTTGGGAATATTAAAAATTTACGAAGCTAAAGTTGAAAATCAACTTGGAAGAAAGATAAAGGCAATACGATCTGACAGAGGTGGAGAATATGAATCCGATGCCTTTGCAGAATTTTGTGCTATACATGGAATAATTCATCAAACTACTGCACCTTTTGCACCTCAACAAAATGGTGTAGCAGAAAGAAAGAATATAACACTTAAAGACATGATGAATTCCATGTTAAATAGCTCGGGTTTACTTCATAATTTGTGGGGTGAGGCATTGCTTACTGCGAATCATATTTTGAATAGAATACCATATAGGAAGACTAATAAGTCTCCTTATGAGATATGGAGAGGACGGTTACCAACATATAAAACACTTAAAGTGTGGGGTTGTCTAGCAAAAGTCTTAATTCCTATACCTAAAAGGACAAAAGTAGGACCTAAGACTGTTGATTGCGTTTTTATCGGTTTTGCAAATCACAGTGCAGCATACAGGTTCTTAGTGATTAAATCTGACAATCCAAATGTTCATATTAATACGATTATTGAGTCCAATAAAGCTGAATTTTTTGAAGGAATTTTTCCTTATAAAAATAAGGAGACAATCTCAAAGAAAAGAGGTTATGACGAGAGTCGAAATGAATCTCCTAAATTAAGTGTTAAAGATCAAGACATGGAACCAAGAAAAAGCAAAAGGACAAAAATCTCTAAGGATTTTGGTCCAGACTTTATCAGTTATCTAACTGAAGAAGAGCCAAGAACCTATAGTGAAGCTATGAGGTCACCTGAAGCTCCTTACTGGAAGGAAGCTATTGATAGTGAAATCCAATCTATTTCACAAAACAATACTTGGAAATTGGTCAACCAATTGGTTGTAAGTGGGTTTTCAGGAGGAAACTTAGAGCCGATGGTTCTATAGACAAATACAAAGCACGTCTAGTAGCTAAAGGCTATCAACAAAAAGAAGGATTGGATTATTTCGATACTTATTCTCCGGTTTCTCGAATTACATCTATAAGGATGTTAATATCAATAGTTGCCATATATAACATGAATATACATCAAATGGATGTTAAAACAGCCTTTCTGAATGGTGAATTAGATGAAGAAATTTATATGGAACAACCGGAGGGTTTTGTGGTCAAAAATCAAGAGAATAAGGTGTGTAAACTTGTCAAGTTTCTTTATGGACTTAAACAAGCACCTAAGCAATGGCACGAGAAATTTGATCACGCGATGTTATCACATTCATTTAAGATAAATGAATGTGACAAATGTGTGTACTACAAGGAAATGAAGAATTCTTGTGTTTTAGTATGCTTGTATGTTGATGATATGCTCATAATAGGAACTAGTAAGGATGCAATAAACTCAACTAAGAAATTGTTGAGTTCAATGTTTGACATGAAAGATTTAGGTCAAGCAGATGTAATTTTGGGCATTAAAGTCAAAAGAAGTAATGAAGGATATGTCCTTACCCAATCTCATTATATTGAAAAAATACTGCAACGGTTTAATCAAATGGATTGTAAACCAGCAGTAACTCCTTTTGATGCTAATTGCAATTTGCAAAAACATAAAGGAGATCCAATTCATCAATTGGAATACTCTCAAGTGATTGGGAGTTTGATGTATCTGATGAACTCTACTAGACCTGATATTGCTTATTCAGTAAGCAGGCTAAGTAGATATACAAGTAGTCCAGGATATGACCATTGGAAAGCATTAAATAGAATACTAAGATATTTGAAGTTTACTTCAAATTATGGACTACATTATACAAAGTATCCTCCTGTTCTAGAAGGATTCAGTGATGCTAACTGGATTTCAGATAACACAGAAACCAAGTCGACTAGTGGATATATATTTACACTAGGTGGAGCAGCAGTATCATGGCGGTCCTCAAAACAAACTTGTATTGCACGTTCTACAATGGAATTAGAGTTTGTGGCATTGGATAAAGCTGCTGAAGAAGCAGAATGGCTTAGAAACTTTCTAGAGGACGTTCCAATATGGCCAAAGCTTGTCGCAGCCATTTGTCTACATTGTGACAATATGGCTGCTCAAGCTAGAGCTAAAAATAGTATACAATGGTAAATCAAGGCATATTAGGTGCAGACACAATACAATTAGACAATTGCTCTCAAATGGAATTATTTCCATTCAATTCATAAGATCAAAGGCAAATTTAGCGGATGCTTTGACTAAAGGCCTACCAAGAGAGCAAGTCAAGTTCTTATTGAGGGAAATGGGTCTAAAGCCAATCAATGAGTAAAATCCGGTGGAAACCTAACCTAGCAGATTGGAGATCCCATGGTCTAGGTTCAATAGGCAAACTGGTTGGATAATACTCAAATAAGTAAAACACATGAGTTGCTCATTTCTATGATAAACATGTGTTGCTGTTGATTGTTGTAGGGTATGCATAAGCATTTAATGACAACTATCAGAGTTCTTCAGAACCTATAGTAGAGTTACCTATGTGATAGTAAATGTGGGGTCGCATTTATGAGAATGATAATGGCTAAGTTCTCTAAAGCTATCATGAAACCAGGATTTGCTCAGGATCAAAATTGAACAACAACGTTGTGAACTACTGTGCTATTTAAACATAGTTGTGTGTGCAGTATATTGTCTTGGTTACTACAAATGGTGATCAGTTCAAGATCAGCTATATCCACTGCATCATCAAGTAACTCCGGTATACTCTCACTAAGGTAAAGTTCAAGTCTTTTATAACACTTCACCTGATGCACAACATGTTAATTTTCTCTCAAGAGTATATTATTACTATATTTGTTTTTAAAGTTTTAATTCAAATGTGGGTATTGTTGAAAATGAGATTTGAATTAAAACCTTCATTGGTCTAGGAAGTTTCTTCTTAAAAGTTATGATTCTTCATTTTTTCCAGATCAGTTTCTTATTGACTTTCGGTTGGGAAGTCATGACTTTTGGTCCAAAACTGTCCACCAACGGTTTCTTCATAACTTTTGATCTATAAATATATGTTAGTAGGACAGAAATATTGGAACTATTAATTCCTTTGTTGCGTCAAAAGTTTCTGCAGAAGTTCCATAGAATCATCTTGAGAGAAAAGTGAAAACACAGAGTTCATAGACTTCCTGAATTTTTTGTGCAAATTTGAGGGAAAATTCACAGTTGAATCCTGGGAACAGATTGCTCACGCACTTCTGCACAAAGGGAAGGAGCAAAATTCTGTTTTAGGACATTGATCAAAGATCAAGCCTCTGTGATTTGTAAGTTAGTAAGTTATTGTTATTAACATCGTTCTAGTTTATTACATCAGTAATTTGAATTTGTTTAGTGGTAAGATTTGTTACTGGTAGGTTTTTCACTTCCTTTTCTTAGACTTCTCTTTAGTCTCCAACAAGCGGTCCTTCTGACTTTTTTAGTATTGTATTAGAACATTCAGGACAAAGGTTAATGCAGGGAAAAGTGCGTTTCTTTGTTCATTAAGAACGTCTTTGGATCAAGTTCATTTAGTGGTGTTGATGTTGGGGTTTCGACAGCAGTTTTTTCCGTTAACCTACTTAGGGATTCCGTTGGTTCATGGGAGGAGGCGGGCGGTGATTTTTATGGCCTCTTGTCAAAGCTTTGATCTCGATTATTTCATTGGAGTTCTAAATTATTGAGCATGGGAGGTGAAATAATCTTGCTTAAGCATGTTCTGTGCTCAATCCCGATGTATTTATAGCAAGTGATTCATGCTCCAAAATTTGTTTTATTTCCTATAGGAAAAATATGTAATTCTTTTTTATGAGATCAAAATGTTGAGGGTAAGAGATTGCATTGGTCGACTTGGGAAAAATTATGCTATCCAATTGAAGAAGGGGGATTTGGGAGTTCAATCATTTACCGATACTGCTAGAGCCTTTACGTGTAAGTCATGGTGGAGATTGAGGAAAATGATTCTATTTGGGCTGAGTTTGTGCATGTTAAGTATGTGAAGGGACTGCATCCTTCTCTAGTGACTATTAACAGACCATTGGCCTCGTGGCATCACCTTTTAGATATCAGAGATTTTGCAGAAAGTAGAATCCAGTGGAGTCTTGGGAAGGGTTTCATGGATTTCTAGTATGATGATAGAGTGTAAAATTGCTATTCAATTTATGACTAATTTTCTCTTGATTTTAATTATGTTACTTGATAGATTTTACTTATATTTGGTTAATGGCGCTAATTGTAGGAAAATGAGCAAAATGCGGTTAGGAGAAGCAATTTTCCAGCATGTGAAGAATTAATTTGATGGTAGCATGATCGAGACCTACTTTTAAGTGTAGAAGATTCAAAAATTTACTACGCATGGCAATTTCCTAGTTCGAGTCAACTATGTACAGCTTTTGGTTGAAGATTTGAAAAACTTTTATTATCTTTATTAGTTGTAATATTGGATTAGGAAACATGTAACATTATCTGTTGTAGTTTTTTTTTATCTAGTTAGGAAAGATGTCGTTATTTTTAGTAGTCTATGAAAAGTAGGAAGCTAGAAGGATTTTAGTCGGCCCGTTTTTGATTAGTACTTCGGCACAAACAATTGGGAGTCATCGCGACTCTTTTGCTTTCGGGTGAACGACGGCCACTTGGGTCCTTTTCTTTCTTGGTTGTTTATCCTTTGTCAAACGCTGATGCAAATTACTTTAATGAATTCGTGTGGATTGTTCTCAACGATGAACGGCTAAATTTTTTATTCTAGTCAAGGAATAATGAAGGATTTGGTTCAATAACAACTATGAGATCTAATTGTTTTTATTAATTTCTTTCATTCATTAGTATTCACCTGTTTTCTGGTTTAATTTTTCATAGTTGTTAGTTGTTTGGATATCAAAGGTGCCTGATATTTAATTCAATCTAACAAACTATTGCCGGTTAGGACATTTAAATCCGTAATTGTTTAATTGTCCTAAATTAGTGACAACTAACGTGATTGGTTTCATGTTAGGGAAACATATAATCTAATTTAAATAAATCCTGATAGTATGTTTATTGATTAGAACAAAACTTTTCTAGTTTTTAATGCAATTAAGAAATTAAATTCTACGGGCGTACTTAAGGCTGTTTCTTAGTTAAAGAAGTAGTTAATGGGTGTACCTTAACTATCGAGACGATAAGAAAAAACTAATTGTCATCACGTGTTTGGTAACTATAACTTATTTATTAACAAATAGATTAAATAATTATTGCATTGATAAGCAGTTGTATGAACCACTTCTGGAGTTATATCCTTGGTTAGAGTTTGTTTATTCTTGATTTAAATTTAATTTGTCTTAGTTTAATTTTTTTTCTAAGTCGGTTATTTATTTTAATTTTAATATTTCAAAATCCCCAATTAATTTGTACTCTAGAAAAAGCAAATTTCCCCAATCCCTCTGGAGATGACCCTATTTGCTGCTATCTACAAAATCTTTATTTTCTCTAGTAGAATTTTTATTGTTGCCCAAGTTCGACACCTATCATATGATATTTGGTGTGGCGATGTTTCCTTAGCGGTGGAACTAAGTATTCAGGATCCGCGACATTTTTTGGTGAGCCAGGTTTATTCTTCTCAAGGGTGGAATGTTCAACGTCTCAGGCATTGGTTACCAAGTTTAGTGGTTGAGTGTATTTTGAAGGTGTCATTTTATCCGGATCAGGATGATCATATGGTTTGGTTCCCGTCTTCAAATGGAGATTTCTTTGTGGTTTTGGCGTGTGAAGATATTCATCAAAGGCGAAATGTTTCTATGAAGGATTAGTTTGTTTGGACTTCACTGGTTCCATTGATGGTATCCTTTCTTTTTGGCGTATGTTATGGAGCTGGATTCCTTTAGACGTTATATTGCAAGGTAAGGGTTTGGTTATAGGGTCTTGATGCAATTACTGTGGGGTTGCGTGCGAGACAATGAACCATTTATTTTTATTTGGTCTCGTGGCTGCGTTTGGAGTTATTTTACACGTTCCTTTGGTTTGCTGCACATCAATGTGTCGAGGGTTGCTTCTATGTTGAATCACTGGTTTTTGTCCCATTCAAAGGTGTCAGTTTCTCATGTTCGAGTTGTTGTTCCTTTGCTTACTCTGTGGTTCATTTGGAAGGGAAGAAATTTGTCACGGATCAGTGGTGGGTCCTTTACTTCCGAACAAGTGAATTTTCAGGTTCAAGGGTTTCTTGATCAGATAGGGTAGCCAATCTTTTCTCCAGTTCCTCTTTTGCGGGTGATGGGGATAGTGTGTGGTCTAAGTTTGTGCAATTACGCCCTAGGAAGACGAGAGTTGCTTTGATTTCTTGGGTTAAGCCTTCTCAAGTATATTTTAAGTTAAATTTGGATGCGAGTGTTTTAAATAACTTCACATCTGGCGGGTGGCATTTTGCGTGATCATCAAGGGAAGGTTGTTTTCGCACATTACAAAGAGTTTGGAGAGGTAGATGTTTTGCTGGCCAAGGCAAAACATCTTTATTTTTTGGATTGCAATTTTGCCTTAGCAAGGGGTTTAGGAACATATTTGTGGAATCTGATTCAGTTGTTCTTGTTCATTCGGTTAACTTGAATGATTTGTCAAAATGGCCCTTAAGCAATATTCTGGGGGGATAAGGAACATGTTGGGTAACTTGGATGGGGTTTTGTGTCATATTTTTAGGGAAGCTAATTCGGTAGCTGATGGTTTGACTTTTTTGAACCTTGGTAACGAGTGTCTATTTGGTTCGATGGAGAGTTTCCAGCATAGGATCCGATCTGCAGCCAGTTTGGATAGCCAATCTTATCCGCATGTAAGGCACTTTATTGTAAGAGAATAGTACTCCTGATTTAGTTTGTCACGCCCCATTTTTAAATGAAAAATAATATAAATTACGAGTTTGGGTTTATAAAAATGAATTTTGATATGTTTTTGATTGAAAATGATTTTTGATTTTTAGAAAATAAATAAAGAAAATGAGCCTAGAATGGGACTTTAAAAATGCGACGATTTTGGCCCAAAATAATAATTTAAAAAGGGTTTTTAATAAAATATAGGAGTCGCCATTTGGTATTGAGTTAAGGTGTACCAAGTCACCTAAAATGAATTTTGAATTAAAAAGTAGAAAAACCCTTTTTAAACGACTCCAAGTCTTCGAAATCAGAGAAAAGTGTTCGGGAGTCACATTTAAAGAAAAGGAAGGCAAGGATAAAATCTAAGGCACCCTCTCAACCTAGTCAAGGTTAGTTGTGTGATTTAGTCAAAAAATTTTCTTATTTTAACCTAAGAATTTATCACATTTGGATGCAAAACCTAACCCTAGGAGAATATCGGGGGGTTGGAATATCACTTCAAAACTTAATTTGTACAAATCACATTAATTGTGATGCCCAGGTTGACTCTTTGAAGAGGTCACGAATATGCAAAAATATGAAATTCGAAGAAAAGAAAAAAAAATAATTATACAAATATACATGATCTACAGGAATGCATCATAACAGGTGCGGGGGCTAAAAATTCATGACTTTAATTTTCCCTTTAATAGAGAGAATACGAGCGTGCTAAGACTAGAGAGCCATACTCGTCCATATCCCATATTCGAGGGGTATTTTCCTATCTAATCAAACAAATGATCTAATCTAGTTCTAATTTTCTTATATGGAATGCAAGTCTACATGTCATGTTTCACACATAGGGGTAAAGAATATACATATAGGGAAAATATCATGCAAAAATGGTAAGGACCCTAAAAAGTAGAAAATATGCATGAAATGTCATGATTTGTCACACAAACATGATCTAACGCGTGGATATTTCCTAAGGGGTCTAGTATTGGACTAGCCCATGTCTATAAGTTCTCACTAGCGTGGACTAGCGAGAAATTAGAAAGGAGGGCCACAACTAGCATTGGACTAGTATGGAATCGGAAAAAAGGGCCACAACTAGCATTGGACTAGTGTGGTGACGTCATGCACTCATTATAATCAAATAAATCATATAAAATATAATAAAGCAAATAAACACATAAATCACGTATAGCACATAGCACATAAGCATAATATCTAGATGCAATGCCCTAAGAAAGCGAGTAACACGTAAACACACAAGCATGCAAAACACACAAAGCAAATAAAAACCTAACTATTACATTTGGGGACCCTAGCTACAATCTAAAGGGGTAAAGAATTGACATGAAATACCTAACTATTACATCTTGGCATTTAAATGCCTCTCAAATAATCAAAATTAAATTAAAATAAACATACAAAATTAAAATAAATAAAGTGAATAAAGAAATAAATGAAATAATAAAAAAATATTCAAACAAGCATGCAATTTCACACATAAAATCACATAGTAGCACATAGGATCAAGTAAAATCAAAATAAAGGAATAAAATGTACCTCCCTTGAATTGGTGACCTAAAGAAATGCAATTTTCTTATTTACCCTCCAAAACAAAGAAAAAGGTCAAGGCATCACTTTAATTAACAAATAACCACAAGAAATGAAAATAAACACAGAACTGAATCAATCAAAGTATTGAAGTGAAAGTAAACAAACCATATTCAAGCAATTTAAAACAAGTGGGGACTTAATTGGAACAATTATAGAAGTTTGAGGGGTCAATTTATTGTTATTGCAAATATTAAGGGGCGAAATCAAAATAAAATAAAGTTAAGGACTTAAGATGAAGCCTACCAAAACTAAATGCTAATATTCACAAAAAATAAATCAAAACTCACTTGCTCCACTTGCTAAAACTAAATAACAAAGAGAATCACCTAAATCTTTTGCTAAAACCCAAATCAAAATTATGAATCTATATAAAATTATTAAACTTCAAGTTTCACCCTAAAACTCATAAATAATCTACTCAAAAATCCTATTAAACATGCCGAAAAAGCAATCAAGATTTGAAAGGGCAAAATTGATTCGAAATTCCCAAATTTCGGGCTATGGTAAAATTATTTAACAAAACAGGGGGCAAAATGCAATTTTTGAAAATCCTGCATGCATCTTCTCGATGGCTTTCTTTCTTCTGCAATTTTCCACCGCCATTCTTTCTGCAACTTCCGAAACTTAACACCCTGAAACCACACAATAAACATTCCAAACAGAACAAGATCCTATGCTCATGCACTTTTATTTTATATCCTAACACTAAAGAAACACAAATGGAAAATAACATAACTCAAGAAAAACATGAAAAGAAGCAAAAACAGAAAGATGAGAAGGAACAAAGAAGTTGCAGCAACAAGATCCGTGAACAAAAGATGAAAAAGGGGAAACTGATCAAGGAGAACAAACCAAGTTAGAGTTATTTCTAACCTTCCTTCGCTGCTTTATGTGGTCAATCACCGTGAGCATCCTCGAAGAGATCGTCGTCGTCCTCGTCTGCATCATCGTAATGGTTCAAGTCAAACCCAAAATCTCCATCACTATCTTCAAGTTCAGTCTCAGAAACGAAACCGAAGGACCCATCACTATCCCTGCGGGTTTGCATAATCCCAGATTGATCAACCCCAGGGAAACCCACCATCCTAGACGGATAACCCCTAATATCTGCAACTGGGTTCTTCACCATCTGCTCCCATATTTCTGTTATATTTGTGGACTTCTGTGTTGGCTTTAGGTCTGGAGTTTGCCGCTCTGGTGGGTGAGTGATTGAGGGGGGTGTGACGGCGGTAGGGCGGAGGAGGTGGCTGCGAATGAGGCTTTGGAGAGCTGAGTTGTGTTTGGTGAAGCTGAGCAGCCTTGAAGCGATTGAACTCGCCATTTCCTCTGTATCTGTCTCACTCTAGAGTTGTTCCTCTTTTTTTCGTCAGCCCACAAGCTCTCCTCCTTTTTCCCTTCGCAGCCTCTCCCTCTCTCAATCCTCATCCGAAAACCTTTTTTCTTCTCTTTTCCCTTTTTCTCTGTTTTTTGTTTCCATTGATCTTTCCACCACTCCTCCTTTTCTTCCTCCTC
The DNA here is from genome assembly GCF_003713205.1 of Coffea eugenioides. Classification (NCBI taxonomy): domain Eukaryota; kingdom Viridiplantae; phylum Streptophyta; class Magnoliopsida; order Gentianales; family Rubiaceae; genus Coffea; species Coffea eugenioides. Next base: position 55,872 of record NW_020864617.1, read on the forward strand.
AAATCCCTTTTTTCTTTTTTCCTTTCCTTTTCCAGTTTCTATCTCTCTCTCTCTCTCGCAGTCCCTCCCTCTTTTCCTCAGCCGCCAAACCCTTGTTTTTTCCAACCAGCCCAGTAGCCTTCTTTCTTTCTTGGTTCCCCACCTTCTCCCTTCAGCCACCAAGCTCTCTTCCTTTTTCTTCCTTTTTTTTTTTCCAAATTATCCTAGGCCTCCAAGTGTCTAGCCACCTAACCTCCCTTGCATGTGTTATCAACCAAGAATGAAAACATTTGTCCTACTTGCATGCACTCCACTTGTCTAATATCCCCCTAATACACTTTCTAATGATCCCCTAATACACTTGTCTTCTTATTTTCATTTATTTATTATATATTTTCCAAAAACAAGCTAAGTAAACAAAATAAATAAAAAAATGTTAATACTCATTGCACAATTTTCGTTTATCTTAAAGAAATTAAATCTAAAAGGGTTAAAGACAAATTTTGAATTTTTGTGAGAATTTTTCCTTTTTTAGAAATTTAATGCAAAAATACCTTAAAATAATGAACCTAATTTATAAAAATAAACAAAAATAAACACTAACTATCATTTAATCAATTAAAATAAAATAAAAAATAAAACTAAAATTGAATTAGATAAAAATTGAAATTTTGGTGCCTACATAGTTTTATGTAATTTTTAAGTTTTTCTCAAGTTCGATGTAATATTTATTTTTCTGAACAAAAGGTTAGGCTGACATCCTACCCCTGTATACGAGATTTGTCATTAAAAAAAAATGCACATGCTAAATTGCTTAAGTCAATTCCTTTATAGTTTCCATCTACATCTGGTTTTTTTAACACAATTTGCTTTTCCTCTTGTCTAACTCGATTTACCCTTTCATTTTCTTTATCTCATTGTGTTAATTTTGGGGACTATATATCCGTTCACTAGTAATTTACATTAAAATCTATTATTTTCTCATTTCATTTTCTCTTTCTTGTTTTCTCTTTATTGTTTGATTATAAAACACAAATCTATAATATTTTGCCATGGTTCTTAGAAAAAAATTTCAAAATATTTTCTAATGAACCTAAAATTATGGACTGAGGCAGCTTAGCCGATTTTTAAACCCTTGGGTAAGCATTAGGCAGGGATTGTTTTTTTTCCCCTCTCAAGTAAAAAATCTCTACATCATAAGTGAATTCTTTAAAGGGATAATTTCATAAACCTCCCTTGAGATTTCTAACAATCTCACTGTCCTCCCTCAAAATTTTGGAAGCATCACTAACCTCCTTTGAAACCAATTTCCTATAATAATTCGGCCCGATTAAAAAAAGAAATAATAATAAAATGATTTTAGGTGTGAGAAGATTTATTTATTCCACAAGTATGTATCAATTATTGTACATATTAGATTAATATTTGATCTAACTTATTAATTCACTTAAAAAGCCATTACTACACATGATCAACAAAACATGTCCATCATCTACAACCAAAAATAACAACTTTCAAAATTTAATGGAACAAAACTTTTTTTAATACCTTAAGATTCTTACTCTCATAACAATTACAAGAAGCATTAGTCCAACACAAATCTCTTTATATTTGATACCTTTCATTTGTCATGTACTTAAATTTGAAAAATGGCATCTAGTATTGGAGCCCTTTTTAGATGCCAACTTAGATTTTTCTTTTCATTTCAAATTATGGTTAATTTATTTTGTAAAAGATTTAATTGTTTCTCATGTTTGAATCCTTTAATTTATCAGATTCATTATGTTTGATTTCTTTTATTTGTCAAGTCTATAAATTAGAAAGCATATACCCAGTATTGGCTTTATTTTTAGATGGCAAATTAATTAGCTTTTTACAATCTAAATTATGGTTAATATAGTTAGCGAATGTTTAACTATTTTTCTCTACACATCTGCATAAAATATCCTAAATTGCAAGGGTAATAAGTCATTTTGCCATTAACGATGAAAGAATTGTGTCCCAAATGACTAATAAGAGAGGTAAGTGAAAATTTCAAAACTTCAGAAGAGGATAGTGAAGCTATCAGAAACCTCAAGGAAGGTTTATGAAATTATCCCTTCCTCAAAACTACAGTCCAATAATTTGTAAGTTTCAAAATTGAATTTGCTACTAATCGCTCCATTACGAGTAGTACATTAATTAGTTTATGTAAATATTTTTTATTTGTATAAATCATATTATTTAAATTAAAAACTTACTTGTAGTTCAATCGAGAACACATGTGCTTCCTTCTGTTTTTTTCCCCTAATAAAAGACGGTTCTATTCCCATTTTTCTGGGATATTGTCACAATCCTTCACTAAAATTTTTAATAATATCGTTTAGTACTCTCGAGATTTCAAAAATCTCGCCTATCACCTTTGAACTCACATTTTATGTAACATTATTAATTTTTTTTGGGGTAAAAGTAACATTAAATAATGCATTAAGGAGAGAGATTATATTATCTTTCTATTATCACCTTTCTGTCATCTCATTTAAAATCTCACCAATCACCTTTGAACTCACATTTTATGTAACACTATTAATTTTTTTTGGGGTAAAAGTAACATTAAATAATGCATTAAGGAGAGAGATTATATTATCTTTCTATTATCACCTTTCTGTCATCTCATTTTTGGATTTTACAAAACAAACTAAAATGCAAAACAATGTTGGAAAACTAGGTTAAAAATATGAGAGGCTGTAAGTGTAATAAAACTGCACCAGCCCATTGGCTAGAAGACTGATGTTGCAATGGCTACTTCAAAAGGCTGGTGTAGAATGCCAAAATATTAGCAGTAGAGGGGTAAATTAATTCAACATTAACTTTTGATTACCATAATCAATGACATAAAATCATCACCAAAGCTCATTTTTAAGTACGATCAACGAATCATGTCCAAAATAGTGCCTTTTTGTAACTTCAATTTCACTATTTTCTTTCCATCTGAATGCCTTTTTTTTTTAACTTTTTCTGTACAAAAATTTTTACACCATGAGGGTAAATCATAAATTCATAGTCTTTGCTTGCGACATGTGGTCTTATCAAACAGCTAGAAGACTTATGTGACATTATTGAAACTTCAGGGGTTTTAGCGATATTATCAAAAGTCTAAAGAGGAGGTTTCTAAAATTATCTCCATTCTTTTGATATGAAATATTAATATTCTTTTATCTTTTGCAATTGGGTTTTTATTGTTTCGCTTCTTTTTTTTTTTGGTTTTTTTGGGGGGGGGGGTAGGGATTCCTTCTTGTTGAGGAGATTGATTTCTTACGTTTCAAACTTGTATGGAATGCAATATTTGTTTACCTTCTTAAAACATCTTACACTTGAAAATGACTTTCTCTACCAGGAAAAAAAAAAGAAAAGAAAGAAAGAGACTTTTCGAAGTTATATTTCATATGCAGAACGTAGGACCATATATCCATCCTCAAATCAAGGCATATTGAAGGGGGACAATATGTCCCTTTCCACACGCCACCATCAACAAGCTGAGGGGCTGCCTCGTTCAATAAGATATGCCTACTTGAATAGATGGAAGACCAATTATAATTGTTTTTGGTTAGGAGCAATGAATTTCTTGCAAATCTAGTGATGTATTAGGTTGAGCAATAGGCAACAAAAGTCATTATCAAATCAAGGATAAAAGGCAATTCTGACACAGCACAAGAAGCAACAATTATGGTGTGTGTTAATGGTATGGAATAGAGGGTTGGCCAAAAGAAACATTAATTTTGCCCATCCTCAATTGATATGCCAAATCTAACTCTCCGATGACCATAAAGTTTTGATTATGTCCCAACGTTTGTTATGTGTATTGAACTCCACCACAAATATGTGTTTTTGTAACATTGATGGCTTAATTAAAAATCTATTTTTTAAATTTTGATTTTTTTTAACTTCCAATCTCTCCTTACACTCTTTCCGCTCTCAACATACTACAAATATATATATACATATATGTGTGTTTGTTTGAACGCACGTGCTTGTGCACGTCTATAGATACATACATGTATACTGTGCGCACAATTTTGCTTATATATGCGTGCGTGCGTGTGTGTGCATGCCTGTGTTTTATCCAATGGCTAAGAACGGGATGATGTGACCTTCATGCAAAAATGTCCACAATTTTAGGCATTAAAAAATATCATTACATGAACAACTTCTAGCATGTATGGTCTACCTTTTCTATGGAATAACTCTAAAGTTGATGATGAGAAAAAGATGCCAATAGTGGCATCCAACATGTAATCACTATCCTTTCATGACCTATTCTTTGGACCCGACCACACTAAATAAAAGGGGAAAACAAAACAGACTACCAACAACATCAATCAGCACACTAGTCATTGATGATTTGAGCAGCCCAATCAACATGGATAATATGTCTAACAACCAAATTGGCCCAATGGAAAGACACTTCTGGGACTAGTACATATGGTACTATCACAAACTAAAGGGGCTAAGTATTATTAGTTTGTACCTGTTAATGCTGCCCATTTTTGGAGACCCTTTCAAAAAAGAAAAAAAAGACCCAAAGTAAAGGGTAGTGGGATTTGGTACAAAATTAGTGGAAAGATATAGAAAGGGGACATAAATGTTACCACCCAAATTAATTACAAAATCTGGTGAGCAAATACAAAATCACAAGGAGCTTCTTATTCTGCCCAATTGTACATTTGCAACAGAATTTGGTTCACCATAGATATGAACCAGTGAATTCATTTCATTTTAATAGAGGAATTAATATTTCTCATACCTAATTCTCATCAAAGAAAATCACATTATTTCTAGGCATTTCAGAAGTGCAAAACTTGGAGGTCACCCACCTTTTGAAACGACGTGCTTTTCTTCGACCAGAAATTTAGATTCCAAGATTGAGTGCTTGTGTGTTATAAATTAGAAAATTTAAGATCCAAGCTGCATAATATATACTCTGGAAATAAATTAAAATTATGTAATTTTTTAAGAACTAATGAAAATTTTCCCAAATAAACGTTAAAGGTGCAAAGTAAAAATTAGGTAGTAGAATGCTAATTTTCCCAAATAAACGTCTTTGTCTTCTTTATGGTAGTAGAATGCTAATTCATTCAGATGCCTTCCAGCTGACTTTGATCTTGAATTTGCTCGAGCCTATGGTGAGTTCAGCCAAGGAGATTTTGATCTAATAATTAAAATTGAGGCTCTAGTATTTAAAGGGTCTAAATTCAGATCCCCCTTCCCCTTCCCCACTTCTCAAATCAAACCCCTACTCTGCTCGAAGTGAAGAGAAAAAGCGTATGGTTAGTTCATTGTGAAAATATATACGTACAAATGTACTAAAAAATGAATAATACTATCATTTCTTTTGACCCAGAACATGCCCCAACTCAAACCATAGGACCCGAACTGACACACCAAACCGGGGGATATGCCGTGGCCTCCCATGACGCACTTAGGTTAGATAGGGGGGCTTTAAGTTTAGGGAAATATTAGGGTTTCTCATTAGGGTTTCTAATTTTGCATATGTGTCTTTGTCTTCTTTATGGCAATAGAATGCTAATTCATTCAGATGCCTTCCAACTGAATTTGATCTTGAATTTGCTCGAGCCTATGGTGAGTTCAGCTAAGGAGGTTTTGATCTAATAATTAAAATTGAGACTCTAGTATTTAAAGGGTCTGAGTTCAGATCCCCCTTCCCTTTCCTCACTTTTCAAATCACACCCCTACTCTACTCGAAGTGAAGAGAAAAAGTGTATGGTTAGTTCATTGTGAAAATATATATGTACAAATGTACTAAAAATGAATAATACTATCATTTTTTTTGTGACCCAAAACATGCCCCGACTCAAACCACTTAGGACCCGAACTGACATATCAAACTGGGGGATATGCCATGGTCCCCCACAATGCACCTAGGTTAGATAGGGGGCTTTAAGTTTAGGGAAATATTAGGGTTTCTAATTTTGCATGTGTGTCTTTGTCTTCTTTATGGCAGTAGAATGCTAATTCATTCAGATGCCTTCCAGTTGAATTTGATCTTGAATTTGCTCGAGCCTATGGTGAGTTCAGCCAAGGAGGTTTTGATCTAATAATTAAAATTAAGGCTCTAGTATTTAAAGGGTCTGAGTTTAGATCCCCCTTCCCCTTCCTCACTTCTCAAATCACACCCCTACTCTGCTCGAAGTGAAGAGAAAAAGTGTATGGTTAGTTCATTGTGAAAATATATACGTACAAATGTACTAAAAAATGAATAATATTATCATTTTTTTGTGACCCAGAACATGCCCCGACTCAAGCCACTTAGGACCCGAACTGACACACCAAATTGGGGGATACACTATGGCCCTCCACGATGCACCTAGGTTAGATAGGCGGGCTTTGAGTTTAGGGAAATATTCGAACCCAAATCCTCATTCAGTCCAAGAGCCCGCTTTACGGCTAGACTACTCCTTGGGAGCATAATGTTATCATGTTGCTAATGGCTTCATACGAAATTCTCATATAGTACCAAGTAGGGCATAGATAGTTGACTTGAAAGATTGTATCTTTGAGCACTAGGGCATTAAGCACTAGAATTATTCAGAAGTTTGATGCATGGTTTGATCGATGTGGATAATGGATTCGGAGTTTTATTGACATTAATTTGCATGACTCAAGTGGAAATAATTTCTTATGCCCATATTGCGCACTCTTGCATATTAAAGAATTTACTATCCAGCGAACTTCTAATTCTATCATGTACAACGAGTTTCTGTTATCAGCGCTTGTAAAAGGGGGCGAAAAGTGTTACAAACAGTTCCTCTAAATTTTGCAACCCACCACAACATTCTGAAACGTATCGTATGCATTGGAGATGAGACAAGTAGTGATTGCATATAATCAGACTCTTAAAATGGTAATGTATGTTTGGGAGTGTGATTTAGTCATAGATAAGTGGATGAGAAAAGAAAAAGAGAGAGATAGGGGAAATTGTGCAACGTAACAAATATCCCATGGTATTTTTTAGAGTAAAACTTCTACTTTTATCAAAGTAGTTTTATTTGGTCTTTTTGAAAGTAAAACTTCTACTTTTGTCAAAGTAGTTTTATTTAGTGTTTAAAAACTCGGACCACATAGCGACTCGGCCAAAGGTTGAGGGTAGAAGTCAATTGGTTTGATCGATTAAATTATGAATAAAAAAAGTAAAAAATTGAACAACGTCACAATAATGAACTGGAGAAAATTGAAAAAGTAAAAAGAAAGTTAGCAAAATTGAAAAGTGAAAAACAAGAAAGTCATAGTATATTTAGGAAGACTCGATTTTGACGATTTTTACTTGTTTCCAATTGAACCTAAGTTTTTATTGAGTCATGCAACATCTTGGTTTTGGCATAAACTCAAGCTTGTGGCCTTATGGGTTTCAAGTTCTATTGATGTGTGTAGTACAAAATAAATAATAAAGCACACTAAAAGTGTAGAAAACTCTAAACAAAGAATCACAACAAAAATAGGAGAATTGACAACTCTCGAGGCATGATTATACACTATTATTAAGGTTTTAATTGCCCCCACTATACTTAGTATTTGCTAAAGGGTTAAGGCAATTTACCTCTAAAATACAAGAAGAGGAAAAGAAAATTGTTAGCAATTGACAATTTCTTTCTAATAAGAAAAGATCAAATGACAAAAGTTGCTTTAATCCTTTGAAACTTGTTTACTTATAGCAATAAAGTTTTTCACAAGGCCACACAATGTTCACACACATAGTTCCATGTTTTTGGCACCAAAAGTTGTATTGAAGCAATACAATTCTCGAAAAGATGCCACAAAATGGTTCAGGAAAACTGACTGTTATAAAGGATCCGCTTGTAGATCCGTCTGCAGATCATGTTTTTCCAATAGGCCTTCTATGTCAAACTTTATGGACGCAAATCCTGCAGAGAAAACTGTGGCCAGATTGAGGATTCATGCGCGGATCTGCTTAGATCTATTCGCAGGTATTCAATTTTCAGCTTAACTCTCAACACCATTTCATTGCATAAACTACATTTATAATTCGTACGTAGTTTGTAAATGATATGCATAAAAAAAATTATCATTTGATTTAAACCTTTTCTTTTAGTGTTAATATATCACTAGAGCTAACCAAATCAAGGTTTCTTATGGCATTAAGCCATCATTTGCAAATTAGCCAAGAAATACTACACATATAGTATCAAGGTCACTGGTCTATTCACAAAGAAATCTAGCACTAGTGTTGGCCTTGCGCTTCATTCTAGTTTCATGATCATTTACAAAAGTATCTCAAACTTTTGTTAGAAGAGGCATCACTTTTATGACCATACAGGTGACGATGCTCCCAAACTTTATATAACAAAGCACATAGAGAGCAATTATACTTCATTAAGAATATTACTCATAATATATTCAATCTCCATTTTTATGCACTAGTGTGGTAACCTTGTATAAAAAGTTCTAGTGCTCACAACTACTAAACAACTCGTTGTTATCCCTTCAACCTTTTCATCTAGTGGTAGTGCTAGAATAATGGTAGGATTCCCATTGTTAGTGATTTTAGATAAATGGTTTCGGCCCCGTACACAATGATGTGTCATATTCACTAAATATCTTGGCAAGGTTTAGTCAATGAATCCTCTAAATTATTGTATGTTCTTACAAATACAATAGTTACAATGCCATATTTTAGCATTTGTCTAAGATACTCATGTCTTAGACTTATGTGTCTAGATTTACCATTATACACCTTATTCAAGGCTCTAGATATAGTGGCTTTACTATCACAACATAAAGAGATCAGAGGCATAGGTTGTGGCCACAACATCATATCAAGTAACAAATCTCTAAGCCAATATGCCTCTTTACATGTAGTAGCCAAGTTTATAAATTCAGTTTCCATTGTGAAATAAGCAATCACAATTTGCTTCTTAGAAACCCATGAGATTGCACCACCACCTAAAGTAAATATCCACCCAATTGTGGAATTCTTGTCACTCACACTAGTAAACCAACTAGCATCTGAGTAACATTTAAGAACCGCTGGAAACTTGTTATAAAAGATTCCCAAATCTTTGGTTCTTTTTAACCAAAAACTCTTTCAATGGACTTCCAATGGTCCATACTAGGATTTTTGGTATATTTAACAAGCTTAAAAATTGCATATGAGATATCTGGTCTTGTGCATGCATTACATACATCCAATTTCCAATTGCACTAGCATATTCGAGTTGAGCAATCGGATTACCAGTATTCTTATAAAGTTTCAAGTTAGGATCAACGGGAGTACTCATTTCTTTGACTTTAATAGGTTGAAACTTATTCAAAATCTTGTCAATATAGTGAGATTGACACAAAGCATAACCCCCACTATATTTCCTAACATTAATGCCTAAGATAGTATCCACTTCACTAAGATCTTTCATTTTAAACCTTGAAGAAAGATACTTCTTAGTGTCTTCAACATCTTTTATAGTATTACTAACAATTAACATGTCATCAACATAGAGACATATAATCACACTATACTCTTGAGTAAATCTAAAATAAATGCACTTATCAACATTATTGTACCTAAATCCACTTGAGAGTAATGTTGATTCAAATTTTTCATGCCATTATTTAGGTGCTTGTTTCAAGTCATATAATGACTTAACCAGTTTGCAAATTTTCTTTTCATTTTCAGGTAAGACAAACCCTTTAGATTGTTCCATATACACCTCTTTGGTAAAAGTCGCCATTTAAAAAGGTTATTTTAACATCTATTTGATATACAAATAAATTGTACAATGAAATTAAGGACATTAGCACTCTAATAGAAGTTATTCTAGCAACTGGTGCTTATGTATTAAAATAGTCTATTTCTTCCTTTAACCTGGCTTCGAAGGTTAGTGAAGATCCATCTATGGCATATTTCCTTCTAAATACCTACTTACAGCCTATTGGTTTTGAAACATGAGTTAGATCAACTAGAACCTAGGTTTTGTTTGATAATAACGAGTCCATTACATCATTTACTTCTTCCTTCCAAAATGCAGCATCTCTTGATGACATAGCTTCACTAAATGTCTTTGGATCATTCTTTACATTCAATAAGGTTGGTATCTTATTTTGTAGAGATTTTCTTTTACCTTCAACCAAGAAGACAATAGCTTGTGAAGATATGAAATCAAATGATAGATGCTTTTCTTTTCTAGGCCTTTGACTTCTTCTAAGTTCAATAGGAGTGTCAGTTTCCTTCCTCTTATCACTAGAAGAATGACCGACACTTTGAAGAGATTCTAAACTCTTAATAGGATCTTTTATAAACATTGAATCTTTAAAAAATTTATTCTCAAAGAATTGCACATCTCTTGACTCAACAATAACATTAGAATCAAGGTCAAGTAGCTTATAAATTTTAGAATTTTCAGTATAGCCTACAAACTTTTAAGTGCCCTAAGTCCCAATTCTATTTCTTAATATCTGAAGCTCTAAAATAGGCAATGCAACCCCAAACTCTAAGATAACTTAGGTTTAGTTTTCTCCCTTTCCATACTTCATATGGAGAAACTTTTATTTTTAACGAAGGAATTCTATTGTGTACATGAGATGTAGCCAACAATGCTTCACCTCAGAAGTTCTTTGACAAAGGCCTTTGACTTCTTCCAAAGATTTATTTTTCCTTCTAGTCAAACCATTTTGTTGAGGAATATATGGAGCACTTGACTGGTGTATAATCCTATTTTATTCACAAAAATATTGAGAATTCACTAGGAAAGTATTCACCTCCCCTATCACCTCTCAAACTTTTGAATTTCTTATCTAATTGCTTTTGACGAGCAACTTGTAAGATTTGAACATAGCAAAACATTCATCTTTACTTTTCATAAGATAAACATGCACAAATTTTGAACAATCTCAATAAAGGTAATAAAGTACCTATTACCACCTGTTGCTAATAAACCATTTAATTCACATATATCAAAGTGCATAAGTTCAAGTAAGGTTGTATTTCATTTAGCCTTAGGCAATGGTAACCTAATCATTTTTGCTTGAACACAAATTTCATATTTCTTTTCTTCTTTATCATCATAAGCAATCGAGCCATGTTTAGACATAAAATGTAAAGTTTGACGATTTACATGTTGCAATCTACCATATCACAAATGATAAAAATAATCAACTATATAAGCAGAATTGACAACTTTATTGATACTTAGTTTAAACATTCCATCATAAGAATAATCTTGTTCTACGAATACACCATTCTTGAATAAGATAATTTAACCTATTGTCTGATACAAGGTTTTTCCTCTTATCTGGAACATGAAGTATATTAGTAGGCACCAACTTTTTGTCCGATGTGAATTGCAAATCCATAGCCCTTTTGCCACACACCTTGGCCATGTTATGATTGCCCATAACTACAACATATCTTTCAGGAGCATCTTCACAAGCCTTGAATAGGGATTTGTCATTGCACACAAGCACAGTTGCACCGGAGTCATACTACTAATCACAACAATTGAAAGAAGAAGCTACATTCAATTCGTAGATTATGGACACCCTTCACTCGAACCCCATCACAATAATTTCTGCAACATCATTATCTTCAACATGGCTTCTTTGTGCATTGTTTTTCTTTTGGGTGTGCTTCTTCTTGTAATGCCTCTTTTTGCCACAGTTGTAACAAATCCAGTTCTTCTTCTTGTCCCTCGAACTTGCATTGTTTTGGCTAGAAGATTTCCTCTTCTTAGACCCCCCACCTTGGCTATTATTTTGGTTATTCCTCTCATCCACATAGCTCATCTTTGGATCAGACATAGTTCCTTCTTTTGAAGCATCCTTGCATCCTCTTCTATGCGAAGACGCTTCATAATTTGATCCTCCGAGAATGTTTCAATGGTGTGAAGCAATTTCTTTTGATAGTTATTCCAACTAGGAGGTAATTTTGCTATGATTGACCCCACTAGCAATGATTCTGAAATCTTCACACCAAGATCTTTGAATTTGGATACCAAAACTTGTAGATCATGCACTTGATCAAGGAGAGAGGATCTATCATTGAAAACAAAGTCAAAATATTTCTTTATAAGAAATTTATCCGCACCTTATTTTTGAGTATTGTAGTTATACTCAAGTGTATCTCAAATTTCCTTTGCTGTCTTCATTGACTTGTAGACATCATACAAATGATGAGAGAGAGTATCCAAGATATGTTCATGACACAACACTTCATCTTCTTCTCTCTTACACTGCTCCACCATGAGTGCTTCCGAGTCCTCATATGTTGGTGCCGGAATAGGAGACAAAAGCTGTGAGGACCTGTAAAATTTTCCTTATTTTATTTCATTTTTTCGCGTGCATTTTCCTTACTTTATTTTATTATATTAATTTTCAGAGATTTTTATAAGTGAGTATCATTTTTAAATTATTTTCTTGGTATAAGTTAATACATGTTAAGTTTGAGGTGCGTTATGGACGTGGGACCCGCTAGTGCGTTATGTGCGATAAAATTTTGACGACTAGATGAAGTTTGGCATTAAGGGATATTATTTTACAAGGTGTTAAGAGATAATTAGAAGTGAGCTAGATAGATTAACCTTTGGTAGACAAAGAGATGAGAACAAAACCCTAAAAGCCAAGTGTTGTGAAACTATTGGGAGTTGGACTTTGATCAAAGGTTTCTTACCTTTCCTAAAACTCTAATTTTGACCAAAATTCCCTCATTTCTTGCTCTAGCTTGGCCGAACCATTTGAGAGAGAAAAGAGAGAAAACTTCATCTTACTTCTTCAATTTCTTCCACAAATCTTGAGTTCCAACCATTAAAATCTCAACTTACTCCATAAAAGTTACTTGCTAAGGAGGATTAAAGGTGTTGGTGGAGTGATTTTGGAGGAAAAAACCCTAAGTTTCCACCTTTCTTGAGGTTACTAGGTAACTTTGCTAAACAAATCCTTTTTTACTTCTAATACTAGCATACTTGTGGTTGGAGTTGCAAAATATGTAGTTTTATGAGATATATGATGACTTGAGGTGGTGATGTGGGCAATTTCAGTTTTAAGGTGAATTTTCTGCTCTTATTTGATGCTTGAGTATTAGCCTTGGATTGATAGCTTTGTTATGTGTAATATTGAGCTTTTATATGCTAGTTTTACTTGCCTACGAAAAATTTCAGTTTGTGTGTCTCAATTTCAAATTAGGGTTTCCATTTAAGAATGATTCTGCCCTGTTTTTGGACCCAATCTGACCTGCATATTCATCCATGGTAAAAGCCGAATCAGCTCTTGCTCAAAACATGAAAGTTGTAGGAAATTGAGTTATATATCTACCTGTAAAATTTCAACTCAATCGGAGTACTGTAACTTGTGAAATGACTAAAATACCCTTGACTGCCCAAATGCCCTATTTCACGGACAATTTTCTGTTTTCTCTGAGATTTTGATTTTTGACCTTGAAAATGTAAGAACTAGGTGTCGATGTCTTGATAGGAAATGTAGGTCTATGTCTTGGATTCGAAACACCATAAAATTTTCCTCCATCCGATAAGTGTAGCTTCAGTTGTGACTAAAATGCCAAAAGGTGAGTGGAACTTGATGATTTTAAAATTTCCTTTGCTTGACATGATATTCGTGATCTAGGGCTTGGACTTGAGCAAGGAAACTATCTATGATGGATGAGGAGCTTGATTGTGGTTGGTTTTTGGAGCTTTTATTTGGTGATATTTGAAGGGCTTTGGGGTTGTTCGTGTTTTAGAACCAACCGTTACCTTTCCACCCCGAAGCCACACTTTTGTATCCTTGCATTCGTAGTTCATTCAGATAGGCTTACGACTCGTAGTCGAGCCTCAATTATGCATTCCGTTTACTGGGTTTGTGGATTTGGAAACCATAATTGTTTTACCTTGGTTATTCTTAGAACGAGTCGGTAATCAAAGGCATACTTGGGAAGGAAACTTTTGAAGTCATTTTGCTTGACTGGTGAGTGTACCACTTGCATAACTTGTTGTTTACTTGATTACTTGTACCTGCAATCGTGACTTGAATGACTGTAATATCTATTTATTCTGGACGAGACGAGAGTATACTTTATCGCACTCGTCTCTCTTGCCTGTGTGACTGTTTACTGTATAAACTGGAATCTATTACTGTGCATGACCTGATGTCCTTTGGAGGTGTATCCGCCGACCTTCCTGTTAAACCTGAGTTCAACCCCATGGGGAGTCAATGGAATCGAGCCAGCAAGGGCTTGGTCGAGGAAAATTGACAAACCCTGGGAACTGTTCCTGGGGAATCTTTGGGTATTGGAGACTCTGGATTCCCGGTATACTCGAGTATTACCACCACTGCTCCTAGTGAGGCGTTCGGGCCCGGTAAGGGGTATGTTTGGTGGACGGAGTTTGGTGTAAAGCGGTGCTCTACTGGACTGGTTACTTTACCTGAAAGTTGACGGAGTGTCAACTACTACCTGATCAAGCTCTGATGAAGCGATGGGAATTCGGCTCTTGAGAGCCACCTTTATTCTTTCTAGTTGAATTACTATGTTTAACTGATGTGTTTGTTCATTATTATATGTGGTGTTTCTATATGATTGATTTAAACAAAGTTCCATGATTCTTGACTGCTTGTACTTATGGTACCTCATTGAGCGTAAGCTCACCCCCGTTACCTTTGTTTTCCTTACATGGAACCATACTTTGGAACATTGATTTTGGAAGAAAGAGTCGAGTTAAAATAGATACATGTTTTGTTAAGCTCCTCTGTAATAGAAACCCTAATTGTAACTTTATCTAGTATCACACTTTGACTTGCAAAGTTCCAACGTATGTATATAAGTGTTTATTCATGTCTCCTTCGAGTATTTGTTGGAATGTATGTTATATGGGTTTATATGAACTTTACTTGTATCCGTTGGGGATTCGAGCGAATGTGGGTTTTGAACGAGAAAGAAAAAAAAATTTGGTGGGAAAACTATTCAGGGAATCCGGCCATATATCCGGCCAGTTCTTGGCCGGATACCTGGCCGGATTAGCAGGAGAAATTGGAAAAAAATGAGTTGCTCACTGCCTTGAATCCGGCCGGCAATCCTGTCGGATTGTGATGTGGCAGTGGCTCTTTCGCTTTCGTTTTCAATTTTCATTGGAGCGTTTACTTGAAGTCCTATTGCACCGTATGGTTTGGTAATCGTGTTTAGATCAGTTTCTGATCGTTCGTTTTCTTGCAGTTCTATCGTGCATTATGTAGGGTTTACAAGTGTTTTGATTTCGTAGTTCTGGCAAGAGTTGGGCAGGCGGTCCGCCGAACCCTCTGGTTCGCCTTAGGGGGAGATGGAGCTGTCACAAAAGCACAATCAAGGATGTATACCATTTTGATCGCCATGAAGGAGAACATGCTCTTCTCCTTCCATCTACTAAAGTTTGTCCTAGTGCCATCAGTTCGAGTTTAGTAACTTGATAGTTGATAAAGCAAGCATTTTTGGCTAAAGGTTCCATTCTCATCAACGAATCACAATTAAAACCTTAAGATCGTTGATGTGTATGGTACAAAACAAAGCATATAAAAAGTGCAAAAACTCTAAATAACGAACCACAACAAAAAAGGGAGAATTAACAACTCTTGAATGTGATTATACACTATCATTAAAGTTTTAATTGCCCCCACTACACTTAGTATTTGTTAAAGGGTCAAGGCATGCACTGAATAACTTTTTTTTCTATAAGTTGCATTCGCTGAATACATTTTTTTTTTAAGTCTCACCGTTTGGAGACTCTTTTCAAAAGCCACCACCCTTTAGGAATTGAATCCAGCACCATTTGTGAGAACCCGTATTTTTTTCCTCTAGGTTTTATTATTTTTCATGGCTTGTTTTCTGCATTTTCGTGAGTAGGAAAAATTTCTAGATACTGTTAAAGAGCAGATATAGTTTTTCGATGATTTTTCTAGTATCGAATAGGTTTTGAGAAATTAAGACCGTATACCGGACGTGGGACCCACTAGGGCGAAAAGTTCGGAAAAATTCGGCCAACTAGGTTAAGTTTTGGATACTAGAATAGAAGTTACCGAGAGTCAATTAAGTTTGACCAAAATTACTCGGAAAACTCTCCAAGTTTGCTCCCTTGCTCCAAATCATCAAAAAAACCATTGCTTCTTGTTTTTACTCCATAGAAAACATTAAGGAAGTGATAGTGAGGTGTTGTGTGTAGGGGTGGGCAAAAAACCCGGTCCGATCCGAAACCCGACTAACCCGATCCGATCCGATCCGAAAAATAGGATATCCGATCCTAATTTTCTTAGCGGGGCAGACGCGGGTCGGGTACCCGCAAAAACGGATACAGATACGGATCAGCAAAATAAAAACCCGCGGGTACCCGACCCGCAGGATATATTATCTAAATATTAAAAAAATAAGGGTTCATTATATAATTTTATAATTTTTAATCCTAAGTGTAAGTAAAGTGGTTCACAACCTCATATTTTAATCTCGTATGATCCGCATCTCCTCATTTTGTCTAAAAAAAACGAATATTCTTGGTGAAATCTGAACCAAATGAATAAAACAAAGAAAAATTTGTGAAACTCTATCATAAAAATTGTTCGTCCCTTTCATCCTTTTTTATTTTTATTCTACTTCCATCGATCTTTCCTACAAATTTTTCACCAATTCAATCAAAAATTTGTGTTTGGAGCTCCAATTTTTTGTTAGCTAGATAATTAAAACAATTGTGTCTTTCATTTATTTATTTATTTATTTTATTGCAATTGTGTCTCTTAAATTTGTCTCCTTTTATTTTAGTGCAAGAAATTTATTTTTCTTTTTTCATCACCTTTAATGCAACAAGGTCTATTCCAACGATGTAAGAAAGTTGAGGAAAATTTTTCAAGATTATTTTAGTTATACTTTCTTCAAAAATTATTAGCTATGTTCAATTCTTTTTCAGACTTGATTCCATAATCGACTTAGTTTAGATGCAATCTTGTACCATAACATCCTTAAGGAAATTGAAAAAGTTGCCATATACTTATTATCCTTGTGTTTGTTATATTGTAGAAGGATGAAATGTGTGAGAATGGTGATGTACTCAAAATTATCATAAAACTTCATTTTATCTATTAGTTATTATAATTCAAATATGTACTAAATTTATGAAATAGGTTTGATTATTGGATGAAATATGTGAGAATGGTGATGTATGGATTTTGATTATAATATCTCTACCAATGTTAATTGGAAAGCATACTTTTTTTTATTGAAAAACATGTTGATATTAAGTGAAAAATATTTTTTTATTAAAAAATAATTTTTTTTAGGGGCGGGTACCCTATGACCCGCCCCTTTTTTTCGGGTACCCGAATAGCGGGTACCCGAAAATATTAGGGGCGGGTTAGGGTCACAAAATGGCTGACCCGATATTTTAGGGTCGGGTCAGCCAAATCTTGTTAGGGGCGGGTACCCGACCCGTGCCCACCCCTAGTTGTGTGGAGTTATTTGGCAAGCTAAGAGGACTAATTGCTCTCTCTCTCTTGTTTCTAAAGTGAGTTGTGAAGAACCACTCTCCTCCCTCTATTGATGCTTAAATCATGCTTAGTGGTAGTATGAGATGCAATTTTATGGGTTATTTCTTGATTTGTGGTTGAATTGATGAAGTTTTATAATTTTTGGGGATTTTTCTGTTTTAATATGAACATGATTGTGTGGCTATATATGATGATTGGAAATGATGTTTAAGGACTCTATGAAGTGGAAAAAGTGGATAATTGCAATCAATTTCTGTTTTGGACCAAAAATTGAAAAGTTAGGGTTTATGACATTACATTCTGCCCGGTTTTGTAGCTCCTAGTTAGAGGCCGAATTGGCCTTGGATTAAAACATGAAAGTTGTAGGAAATGACATTTTATAGGTGCCTACAAAATTTCAGGTCAATCAGAGTAGTGTAGGATGAGAAAAGTTGAAATTACCCTTGCTGTCCTGGTTTTATCCGAATGTAAGAATTGCGCCTGTAATTGATTGTTTTGGTTAGGAATGCTTCCGAATTGGTTCTTGAGGCCTTCTGATGAAATGTATCCCTGTTTCTTAGGTTTCATCTGGTTTTGGAATTTCTGGATTTGGACTTGGATAGCCTGATTTATGATGTTTCTGCTAGAATGCGTTCTGTGAATCTTTTTTTGTGATTCTGGTGTAGTATTTTACATTTTTGACCTGGTTACACTCGAAACTGGGTTGAGTGACCTTCTTAAATATTGTATCCCTATCTCTTAGCTTCGAAACGGTGGGTCTTGTACCTTCATCCGGTAATCGTAGTGCCTTGGGTGCCATTACCGCAAAAAGAGGTCAAAAACTGTTTTTTTTCAGGGCAAAGCTAAATCCATTTCCGGATTTTCTGGTTTTCTCTAATGCTTGTATATGCTTATGGAACCCTATTGGGGTCGTGTTTGGCATTGGTTTATGACTCGTTATCGACTCTCATTGTACTTGTTTGCATGTTTTAGGGCGTGACGGTGGTTCACGACGTTCTTTTGACGGAAGTGCATGAAACACCATTTGCAAGCTTGATGAGTGTACTACTCACTTGTGTGTTACTATATGGCTTTGAATGTGAATTGCTTGAAGTGAATTGAATGTGAATTGATTGAAGTGAGAGTGTACTTTATCACTCTCACTTAATGTTTACCATGTTATTGGAATGTTATACGACATGTTACATGAAATGAAAGTACATGGCTTGGTGTCGTTTGGACGAGTATCCAACGACTACAATTGTTATCTTTGAGCTCAACCCCATTGGTAGTTGATTGAATCGAGCCGGCGAGGGCTTGGTCGTGCAAATTGATGTGCCTTGGGGAAATGTTATATGGAATCTTGTAGTATGAGAGACTCTCGATTCCGGTTTACTCAAGTAATACCACAGTGCAAGTGTTTGGAGTTCGGGCCCGGTAGGGGGATGTTAGGTGGAAGGAGTGGGAGTGAAGTGAAGTCTACGGTTGGTTACTTTTAAACATTGACGGAGAGTCAATGAGAAGATGATCTGATCAAGAAATGCAAACGAGGGAAAAGGGCTCTTGAGAGCCACCTGTATCCTTTTATCACCACATGTGATGTGTGTCTTTGCTTACTTTTAATGTAATGAATGAAAAGCTTGATGCTTAAAGGTACTTGGTTGCTTGAGTGATAGTATTCTCACTGGGCAATTAGCTCACCCCGTTCCTTTTGTTTTCCTTACAGGAATCTGACTGCTTTTGGAATGACTTTTGATAATTGGTTGCCGAATGAACTAGATGAATATCTCTTTTGTATAGTTTATGAATTGAAACCCTAAATGTGCCATTGGGGCCGTTTTCACTTTTATTTTGGCAACCGTACATGTATTAATTTTGAGTAATTTTCATATGTCATTTTGGCTTGTAAATGCTAAATTTCAAGATGTGAAGGTTTGCTTGATTTTTGGTTGGGTTCTGACGGGTCGGTTACTATTCATGGCCGACTCCGGATTTCATTTTTTTTTATTTTGGGTTATTTTGCCAGTTTGACTTGTTTACGCGCGTTTGTAAGTTCCGGATCACAATAGATCGCTCTAACTACACCGTTAGTCCTGGCGAGAGCTGGGCAGGCAGTCCGCTAACCCATTTGGTTCGCCTTAGGGGAAGGTGGGGCTGTCACACCATTACTAGGCGATGCTTTCTAATTGTTGCATTGTAATTTTGAGAGAAAATATTTGCTTACCATCATATATCACTTTTGTCCCTTTTCGTCATGTTCTATGAAGCTCCTTACTCCCGTTGTGGACGGAAGTTGCAGAACAAACAGGTGAACCATCTTGGAAAGTGTGCTAATCATATTCATGCCACAGGGAACCAGCTAATCCTTTCCCAATGACTGTTTTATTGTCACAATTGAATAATGAAATGATCCAGCTGCGGTCCTTAATTAATGCCTGGAGATTGGAGGCATGTCCCTCAGATTTTATTAAGGGGCTGTAGGGCTTTCATGGTTGACACATGATCTATCAATCTGAATCTCAATATTATTAAGAGGAGATCTTGTCCATTAGTACAGTAATAAGGCAACAACCGAAAGGTCCACCATCATTTTGTCTGCCCCTTTTCTTCACCATTGATCAAAATGTAGGGACTGCTTGGTTAAAGGGTTTGGGAATCACAGAATGGAATAAACTCCTTATTTGTTGCTTGGGTTAAGCCTATTGGAATGCAATTTTTGGAATCATTTCTAAAAAATCTGACTTATCCCATTCCCGAGCAAATTGGGAGGTTTTGAACGAAACCCTCAACTTATTCCCTCAGACAACATTTATGACAGACCTACCCTCTCTTTCTCTCCATCACACGCCACACTCCCAATTGATATTCCTTTTCTCTCCTCATAGTCCACCACCCGATGACCTTCTATAGCCAGCTCCCACTTCCCTCGCCGACGGCCGGCCTCTACCCCCAGTCCCTCCTGGAATATTGACTTCTTCCGCCCTCACGGATGCAAAATTTAAGTTCTTATTGTCGCGCCCCACTTTTTTTTGGAAAAAATAAAATAATTGTTTTTCTGTTGAATTTTATTGATTTGGGAAAAATGAATTTTGTTGATAAAAACAAAAATGGGTCTAAATGGGACTTTTGAAAATGCGACGATTTGACCCAAGAAAAATAGTTCAAAAAGGGTTTTTATATGAAAAATGGAGTCGCCACTTGGTATAGAGTTAGGGTGTACCAAGTCACCCAAAAAATGAAATTTTTAAAGAAAAAAGTAAGAAAACCCTTTTTAAACGACTCCTAGTCCACGTAAAACAAAGAAAAAGGTTCGGGAGTCACATTTGACGAAGGGGAAGGCAAGGATAAAAATCCAAGGCACCCCTTCGACCTAACCAAGGCTAGTTGCGTGATTTAACCCTTATTTTCCTATATTTTCTACCCAAAGTATGTATTGCAAATTGGACAAAGACTAATGAATGAAAAATGCAATCCTAAATTCTATGATGTCTCTCGTGAGGTTTTTGGTCCCAAACCACATGAATTGTGGCGGCCAATAAAGGGAAACCTCATAGAGGTCGATTGATGCAAATGGTGACTCAAGTGCAAATGTGCAAGTGTATGAAAAGATTCATGTATGAAATAATGTAAAAAACAAAGTGTTTGTGTGCGAATGTGTAAAGAAAGTGCATGTGTGAATTTGTATGAAAATCAAAGTGCTTGTGTGTGCAAATGAATGAAAATAGAATAGTACATATATAAGTGAAACTTGAATTTCATTTGTGAAGTAAAGTAAATAAATGATAAAGATGTAGTGAAAAATATGGATTGAGAAATGTAAGAAAAATGTGATTAAAAGAGTATGGAAGTGATAAAAATGAAAGTATGACCCTAGGGGAATGCAACAAGTCGGGTACGGGGGTTGACTTCTAACTTTTCGACTTCGATTTTCCCTTTGATTAGAAGGCGAAACTAGCGTGCTAAGGCTATCGAGTAGCCACACTCGCTCGTTTCCCTTATCGGAAGGGGATTTTCAAGCAAATGAACCCTAACTAGCATGAGATGCAAGTCCTAAAGTGAAGGGGAAGGGGTTTGAGGAACATGCCAAATGGTAAACTAAGGAAATGCATGATATGTGGTGATCATGCACTTAATGAAAAAGGAAAGAAAAAAAAGAACCTATTGGGTCTAGCATTGGACTAGCCCATTCTATGAATTCCGACCAGCGTTGGACTAGTGGAAACGATAAAAAAAGCCACAACTAGCGTTGGACTAGTGTGGTGACGTACATTCATCCATTCCATTCATCTATACTACAAAAAGCGAGTAGACATGCGATTCACTTATAAACACGTAGCACATAACACTTAGCATGCTTGACTAGATGCAAAATCCTAATAAAGCGTTTAACATATAACACATAGGCATGCAACCATTACATTTGCTAATTAAAACAAAAGGGAAAGGGAAAATGGACCAAATTACTTGCTATGCCCTATCTATTACAAGCCAAGAGGTGTACACATACCCCATAATGAATAATTTAAATAAAAGTAAAAGTAAATGAAATAAATGCAAGGAATTAAGAAAGCAAAGTAGACATGCATATTCACGTAACACGTAGGAGCACGTAAGAGAGAAGTAAAGAGGATAAAAGAAAGTTATACCTTCCCCTAATGGTAAGCAAATGAAGGAAAATGGCTTCAAAACAATAAAGGGGTCAAGGCATCAATTTAAAAGTAAAGTATAAGCAAAAACATCAAAAACCACCTAATTGCAACTTGAATGAGCTCAAAAAATGCTTAAAGACCAAGAAAACGGAATAACCCGTTCAATTTCCAAATATAGCATCTACTAAAGACCCAAAACAAGCATTACTCAAACATTCAAGTCCAAATAAATCGTTTAAGCACTTCAAAGATCTTAAAAATAAAGGAAAAGTCAAACAATGATTGAAGTTGCAATGATTTTAGGACTTAATTACAAGATACTAGAACATGCTTGGGCTCTTGTGGAACAAAAAGAAACTTAGAAGGATCAAGTTGATTAAATGTTCCAATTACTTGGGCCCTAGTAAAATGAGAAGGGACTTGGGGGGACAAAGTGCTAAATTCAGAAATATTGACATGCATGCATACGTGAGGAACAAAATTTTCTGCAACAAACAAGAAACTTTCGGCAAAACAACAAGGAAGTTTCGGCAGCAACAAGAAAATCTTGGTAGGCTAAGCTAACTTATCCACAAATTCATCTATGAATCTTTAGCTAACAAAGCGTTAAACTAACTCTAATTAAAGCATGCTTAAACAATACTTAATCAAAGTAATTTCTTGCAAGTTTACAAAACCAAAAAGCTGCTGCACTTTTGTTACAAAAACCCACTCAAAGATTGGTGCATTTTCATTTTTTTTTTCCAAACAGATTTTGGCAAAACTAACGCCAAGCTTGGACAAATTTTATCTAGCAACATCCCCACTTTGAGTCAAACAACATAACTCCCAACTTGATTCCCCAAACAAACCAAAACATATCAGGAACAAACATGCAAGTGCTAGGAAATTTTATGCCAAGAAGATTCAACATTTCTAATCTCATCAAAAATCCAGCAATGTTTAAAAATGGGTTCACAATGTTTAGAGCCGAGCATACAACTTCAAAACCAATCAAACACCACCCCTTTCTACACCTAATTCAGCTAGCGAAAAGAAATGAGCAAACCAGCTTATGTATTGTTGCGAAAAGCTAGGAAAACAGCAAATTATGAAGATGAACTGCAGCAAAAGAAAGAAAACCATCTACGACGAAAATTTCTGTTGCTATGTCGCAACTCCCTTCACATGAACCTCGCACATATAAAGCTCATCAAGCTTATGGGTTTATGAAAAATGCAGCGAAGGAAACAAAATGATAACTCACGGCTAAATGAAAGTGCAGCAAGGGAACAATTATGAAAGCTCACGTCTAAACTGGAAAAATTCTTTCTCCCTCCCTCGGATAAATTGAAACATTTCCAGCAGCTATGTGTCAACAATTTTGGCCAAATCACTGAATTATGTACTCAAAGCTATCATGCCTGACTAATAAATGAAGTTACTATCAATTCTAGTCCAAAGCAGGGTCGGTCACCAACAACATTCATCCAAAATTCCAGAATTTGCTCAACTATTTACGGATGACATGCATGCAGCAGATTTTTGGTTTCATTCAAATTTCTGGTTTACACACAGCTAAATCATCTCATGCAGGGCCTAATCATCCAGCATTTAGTTAGCTAAACACACAACTAAGCTCAGATCATCACAAAGTAACAAGTTAAAGCTGAAATTTCTAGTTCAAACTCACGGCATTTCCAATTCTTTTGAAACCCATTTCTGGTAACTCAATTCTTCATCTAAACGTACAACTCTCACATGCATGCCTCTAAACAGCTTCATCTACCCATAATCAATTAGTTCAAGTTTAGAAATTACCTCAGCTTGGAGCTTAATACACACGACTAATAGCTGCAACAATCCTCCACTCTCGGCTGTCCAGAATTGCAGTCCGCAACTCTCCCTCTCCCTGGCTCAAACTTGCGGCTGGATTGGAGGAAGTTTGACCCTCGGTTCTCTCTCTCCCTCTCTCGATTGGTCTTGAAGTGAGGCTGGAAGATAAACTAAGTCCTCACCTCTCTCTCTCTCGTCGTTATTTCCAAAGAAGCTGATCACTCACAGCTCACGGCCAAGTGCAGTTGGTGATTCTGATTTGATGAGTTGCGACTGGGAGGTGAAGTGCAGTTTGGTTGAGGTTGCAGTCGTGAAGCCGGGTGCAAATGGAGGTGCAGAATGTGTGGAGTTTTGCTCACGGTTTCTCTTTGCCTTTCCTCCAACTTACGGTCAGAACAAAACGAAAAGAAGATTGCAGCTCGCGTTCCCTCCCTTGCTCTTGGATGCTTCACGATGAAAATGAAAATGCCGTGGTTTGCGGTGCAGAAAAAAAATAGAGGAATGGTGCCGTGATTTTGAGGATGTTTGAATGTAGAGGTCGGTTGAGTGTTGAGTTGGTATTGAATTTTGATTGGCTGCATTGTGCGGTGCTGAAGCTGCTGTCCCAGGAGTTATTTGTGCAGAGCAGAAAGGAAGTTGCGGTTTGTGGTTTGTGCAGAGCAGAAAGGAAGTTGCGGTTTTTTTTTTTTATTTATTTAATTAATTAATTAGTTAATTAAACAACAAAAATGATAATAATAAAACAATAATAATTAATGATGAAAACAACTTAATTAACATTAGATAAAAATAAACTAAAAACAACAAAAAAAAAACAAATTTCCATTTTTCATTTTCATTTTTTTCTTTTCTTTTGTTTTCGAAATAACCTAACCAAAAAATAAATAAAGTCAAAAGATTGAATTTAAAAAGAAATAAACATATTTTGTGAACAATTTTCTTCCCTTTCCTTTTTTTCTTTTTCCAAGACAAAAATTGAATTTTAAAACAACTAAAACATATTTTCTTTTCTTTTTAGAAATTCTACATTAAAAAGACTAAAAATAATAAAAAAAATAAAACAAGTAAACGACTAAAGAAAATAAAAAGAATAACTAAGATAAACTAGCATGAACATAAATAAATAAATCGTACCAAAATTTGGTGTCTACACTTATATACAATAGTATTTGTGCTACTTTATAAGCTTTGAATGTTGACTGCTGAAGACTTGGTGACTACTGGGACGTGAGGGACGAGGGAGGCACCGGAGAACGACTTCTGAGGTTGCCATTCCTTTAAACTTTAATTTCGAACTTTTTGATCCGATTTTTTTCTTTGGTTTATTCAGACCCTGCAAAGATTTCATTAATCTTTAGGAAATTGACAGAGAGAAAAAAAAAAAGGGAAAAAAATCTCATATTTCTATCATAATTATGTAAAAAAGGAGTTTTTTTTGTTTTTTTTTTAAATTTAGATTAAAGCAAGTGCTTGAGAACTGGTAAAAATGTGAAAGGTTCAGATATATTTTTGGGATTTTGTTTTTAGGTTCTGGGAGATTTAAAAATTGGTAAAAATGTGAAAGGTTCAGATTTATCAAATAAGAATGATGGTGGCGATTTTTAAATTAAACAAGAGGTTCAGATATATCAAACAAGAGGGAGTTTTAAAATTAACTTCCCAAAGAGTGGTGATTTTTGAATCTCTTCCCAAATGGTGAAAAACGCATCCAAAAAAATAGCTATTACTTTGTTCGTGTAATAGAGGAAACCCATAAAGAACTGATATGTTATGGGCAATTTCTTTTTTTTTTTGTTTTACTTTCATGTATCTAATTTATGTTAAATACAAAACGGTGTTAGTTTTCCTTTCGTAAAAATATTAGTATATCACTTTTTAAATTTTACATATAATTTATGTATTTAACATAAATTATATGATTCAGATTAAAATGCCTATAAATAGCTAGTACTTTATTCATGTAATAGAAGAAACCCGTGTGAGGACCCAAAAATTTTCACATTTTCTCAGCATTATTTTATTTCTTTGACTATATTTTATACTTTCCTTGAAAATATTAAATTTTCTATGCATTTTTACAAGTAAGTACAATTTTAAAATCATTTTCCTAATATGAGTTAGTGTACATTAATTTGAAGTGTATTATTGACGTGGGACCCGCTAGTGCGGTAAATGCCTTATATTTTGGCAACTTGTTGGAGTTTTGTATTAAGTGATATTATTTTACGAGGTGTTAAGAGACAATTAGATGTTAGCTAGATTAATTAGTATGGAGAGACAAGAAGATAAGATTAAAGCTTAGAGGCGCCACGTGTCGCGACCCGATTAGTGAGTGGACTTTGACTAAGAGTATTTCACTTTCCTAAACTTCAATTGTGACCCAATTTCTATCCCATTTTAAGCTTCCTTGGCCGGCCACCTTGAGGGAAAGAAACCAAGAGAGAAACTTCATTTGTTCTTCAATTTCTTGCTCAATCTTGAATTCTAACCAGAATTTTTGCAAAACCCTCCATCAAAGTTGTTTATTAAGGTGGATTAAAGGATTGAGTGGAGTGATTTTGAAGGGACAAGCTCCAAGCTACTACCTTTCTTGTGGTTTTAAGGTATTTTGCCTAGAACATCCTCTTTACTTCAATTAATTGCTTATTAGTGATTTTTAGTTGCTTTAGATGTTGTTTTGTGGAAGATTAGCACTTGAATGCATGAATTCCAGCTTGGATGATAACCTGCCCTGCTTCTGCCCGGTTCTATTTCACCTTGTTAGAGGCCGAAATAGCCTTAGCACAAAACATAAAACTTGTAAAGAATTATGTTTTATAGTTGCCTACAAAATTTCAGCTCAATCGGAGCAACGTAACCTGTGAAAAGACCGAAATACCCCTGCTGTCCTGTTTCTGTCCGAAAATGAAAATCAGCCTCTGTAAGTGGTTAGTTTGACCAGGAATATTACCGAATTGGTTGATGATGTCTTCTTAAGAATTATAGCCTTGTATCTTAGCTTTCAAATGGCTTTGGAATTACCTGAATTGGAGTTGTGTGTGCTGAGATATGAGTGAATAAACCAGGACTGCTAGTTGATTTCCGCAGTGAATTTCGAACTGGAAACTCTGGAGTTGATTTGGTAAATTTGACCTAGTTAGGGTGAGAACTGGACTGAGTGGTCTTCATGAAAGTTGTATCTCTTTGTCTTAGATTTTCAACGCCTCTAAGAACGTCTTAAACGGACTTTGGTAGCCTGCGATATGGCCATTTAAAGGTAGTACGGTTAATTAGCCGATTAGTTGGAACTTGGTTCTGAGAATTGGGAATTTGACTAGGTTACACTGGAATTTGGACTAAGTGGTCTTCATCAAAATTGTAGCCCTCTGTCTTAGCTTCAAAATGGTATAAATTACATCCCAATCCGATAAGCGTAGTTTCAGATGTGTCCGTTACGCAAAACCCGTCAAATCTGTCTTTTGTTAAACTTCATTTCTGCACATGTTGTTAGCTTGATTTTTGTACTTATATGACTTTGAGCCTATGGAATGGCTATTGAAATGAGATGATATTATGTGTGACTTTGGGATTGATTGAGGAAAACAATGAAGTCATAAATAGCTAGAAAAATACGTAAATACAAAGGGCGTGCTGCCCAAATTTTCGCTCGAGGGCTAAGTTTCTATTTGAATTTGTATATTTTCATTTGGCAAATACTGTGACCGTTTTCCATCTTAAAACATGATCCTTCTTCAATTGGAAACTCCAAATGTTTACTTACGCTTACCAAATAAAAAGGAGTGGTTTAGGGTTTTCTTGGGTATTTTGTCCTCCCTTTTACATGAATTTCATTAAGACATTTAGTCTATAATATCTACTTGAATATGAGATGATTTTGAACCATATAAACGATTCCGAAAACAATATTTCTTAGTCTATATAGTTGGATTCCGACATGTCTTTGATTCAAGTGTTTTCTGTTGGAAATTTTATACCCCTTTTTGTTTGGTTTTGCGTTTAGTTTATGAAACCCTAGCTATTTCCGTCCACCGGTCCAAATGCCATCGTTTCACTTTAAAGTCATTTCTATACGTTTTATTCATCAATTGTTGGGTTTCTTCGATTTCACCAAATTGTTTGTGCTAGATAGACTGTAATATTCTTTCTCATTTACTCTTAGGTTTTCTCGATGACTGAGGTAATATTCGGAAGGATATTTGCACGTTGTTTTGCGTAAATAGGTGAGTGTTCCTTGTTTGTTATATTTCCTTGACTTATTGCCTTGTTATTATTGATTGATAATGTGTTAAGTGCTTTCAATGATTGTTAAAACGAGTTTTCTAGGCGAGTGTGTATTTTATCGCACTCGACCTAAATAAATGTGAAATTTTCAATGATTAAATGATTAAATGCTAGTTGCGCATGAATGTAAGCCGTTAAGGGTATTGCTATTATGAATCGCGGGACTGACCCGAATAAGATTTTAATCGCGGGACTGACCCGAACAGGCTTTGAATCGCGAGACTGACCCGAATAAGTTTTGAATTGCGGGACTGTCCCGAATAAGTTTTGAATCGTGGGACTGACCCGAAAATGCTTTTGATCATGGGACTGACCCGAAAATGCTTTTGATCATGGGACTGACCCGAAAATGCTTTTGATCGTGGGACTGACCCGAAAAAGCTTTTGGACTGACCGAATAGGACTGACCCGAATAAGCTCTTGATCATGGGACTGACCCGAAAATGCTTTTGATCGCGGGACTGACCCGAAAATGCTTTTGGTCATGGGACTGACCCGAAAATCCTTTTGATCGTGGGACTGACCCGAAAATGCTTTTGATCATGGGACTGACCCGAAAATGCTTTTGATCGGACTGACCCGAAAATGCTTTTGGTCATGGGACTGACCCGAAAATCCTTTTGATCGTGGGACTGACCCGAATAAGCTCTTGATCATGGGACTGACCCGAAAATGCTTTTGATCGGGACTGACCCGAAAATGCTTTTGACAATCGGTCAGTGGGATTAAACCCGAGCCTGCCGTGATAAAATCTGTGTTGATTTTTGATTGATGATTTTTTTTCTTTTTTTTTTTTTTTTTTTTTTTGACTTTTGAAAATCTTTCCAAAAAATTAATTTGCCTCAGTATGATGAATTTTTGCAATGTGAGTCCAGAGTTGATTCTGTATCGCCATGCTGTTGCATTTTTTGATGAAATTTGCTTGCGACATTTTCAATCTGCCTTTGTTCACCGGAGGACTCTTTCCGACACCTATTCCAGTGCGAGGTGTGCTTACTTTCATCTGTGTATGCAATTTTTCTGCAAAAGAGAAAAAAAACAAAGAAATTGCCACCATCATTTGATCCGTTTTCCTTTGAGAATCGTGTAAACATGAGTCTTTCAACGCCTTTATCAACTTTTGCTGCGGCAGTCGATTGAGTTGGATTTTTCACCCTAAGGCTTTTTCGATTTACAAACTGATCAGGTATGTGCTTTGCCATATTGTGAAGTCTGCGTAACTGACTTTGTTGAACCTTAACCCTTTTCAAAAGATGACTGAACCCAAGTATGCTTTGAATAAACCATGGGGTTATCATTCACCAAAAATTCGATGATTAAAAAGTAATTTCACCTATCATGCAGAAATGAATATGTGAAAGAATGCAAACACAAACCATTTGTGCTTAAAGCCTACAAAAATGCCATGAATACAAGCAATTGAGAAAAAATGAGCTTCCTAAGAATGAATTTGCTAAAGAAATATTTTTACAAAACGACACAGTTTTGGCCAACGGATGTCATATTCGAGTCCCTGAATATCTTTGTTCTGCAATTCGACACTGGCAGAAGTATTATGAAGAGAAATTCCAAATGAACCAAGTCATCAACTGTTCTTCCTCGTGTTTGCTCATTGAAGAAACCTACCTAGCGCCCTTTCGGGTTTTTACCAAGGTTGCCCCCACCTTTTTTTTTTTTTAAGGTGCACTCTCGGATTTTCACCTACGGCAGCAAATGGAAGAGCTTGACCATGATCGACTCAGGAAGGTAAGTTGAAGATTGCTGACATCAGTAAAATGCGCTTCTCTTATAAACCTAAGCGAAGGCATTATGGACATCACTTGCCAGTTGATTAGCAAATTTTCTTGATAGAAATACAGCAAGGGACGAAAGTCAGGACTTTTGTCTTTTGTAATGAGGTCAGGTGGGATGTTTCAAGAAAGGTTGAGGCCTGAAAGCAGGTATGATGAAAGGTGTGAAATAACCTGAGATTGCATCATTTTGAAATCATCTTCAATTTCGAACGAAACTGAGGGAAATTTGCCCCAGTTTGATTGAATTCTCTCTCTTTGCATTTTTCATTGCATTTCCCTCACTTTTACATTTTTCCTCAAAGCTAAATTTGCCCTAGTGTGGGTTTTCTTGTCGTCTCTTTTCTTTTTTTTTCTCTTTCAAAAATAAATTTGCCCCAGTGTGGGGTTTGCCTTGATCATTTTTCTTTTCTCTTTTTCTCTTTTCTTTTTCCAAAATGAATTTGCCCCAGTGTAGGGTTTGCAATCCTCAGGGGCTGCCAAACGAAAATTATTGTTCTGATAGCTCAAAAGGGATGACTAGGGATGAAATGTTTTGATTGGAAAGGAAGATAGCCTGACCTTTGCCTCGTCCCTTGCATGATTTCCAAAAGAAATTTGCATAATCAAAAATAAAACTTCTTACACATGTCTGAGTTGATAGGTTGAGAGACTGTTTGTCCGTCCATCTCTTCAAGGATAAGTGCTCCACTCGGTAGCACCTTTTTGAATGACAAATGGCCTTACCAGTTTAGGCCAAATTCGTCTTTGATTTCATCTTGCATTGGCAAATCTCGCTTTAACTCATTGTCCTTCTTCTCTAAAGGACCGGTGGCGGACCTTTTTGTTATGAACATAGGCCATACGACATTCAACTGCTTTTCATCCATCAAAATCAATCGTCGGTGACGCTGCTTTAACCAATCAGCTTAGAACTTGGCAGAGGAGGGATTTCTTGATGAAAGGCTTTCTTAACGAAAAGATTTTCAATGAAGAGCTTTCTTAATGAAGGGATTTTTCAATGAAGGATTTTTAATGAAGGGATTTTTGGCCTTCTCAAAGAAGGGATTTTTCAACGAAAGGATTTTTGGCCTTCTCAAAGAAGGGATTTTTCAACGAAGGGATTTCTGACCTTCTCAAAGAAGGGATTTTTCAACGAAGGGATTTCTGACCTTCTCAAAGAAGGGATTTTTCAATGAAGGGATTTCTTAATGAAGGGATTTTTGGATGAATGGTATTATCGGAAATCCAGAACAGTGATATTCAAAGGGTCAAATAATTTCATCTTTGGCCATTTAAAAGAATTAAAATTCAGGACAATAATCAAATAAACAAATTGTGCATTTAATGGGAAAACTAATCAAAGTGG
Organism: Coffea eugenioides; assembly: GCF_003713205.1. Lineage (NCBI taxonomy): Eukaryota > Viridiplantae > Streptophyta > Magnoliopsida > Gentianales > Rubiaceae > Coffea > Coffea eugenioides. The sequence goes on from NW_020864617.1 coordinate 87,209, forward strand.
AAACAAGACAAAAACTTAATTGCGAAAGATGTTTTCATGAAGCTATTCACATATGCAAGAAATGGTTTTTGTGAACTTTAATAAATAACAACCCCTAGATTTACCGAAATTCCCTTCGAGAGGGAAGATACTCGGCCATCCAAATTGTGCAAAGCTCCTTCAGGATTTTCAAATTTCGTCGTTGGAGGTGGATGCCTCGAAGGTGTCCTGGTGTTCAGGAAAAGGATTTGTACTTATGATCGGCCCTTGTTCACCTCTTTTCCTTAGCACTATTTCTCCTGCCTCGATCATGTCTTGGACTTTGTGCTTAAGTGCCCTGCAATCGGCGGTTGAGTGGCCAGGTACTCCCGAATGATAGGCACAAATAGCATGTGGATTGTACCCAGCAGGCATGCCATGAAGGTAAGTTGGAGGGGGAATCACGCCTATTTTGTTGGCAACCTTCAATTGCTCATACAATTGGTCCAAAGGCCTGCCTAGGTTGGTGAAGGTTCGGGTACGGCTTTGATTGTAGGTTTCAGTGGGTCGGGGATAGTTGTAGGTGGGTCTATTTGGTGGGGGAAATCTTTGGTGGTAAGGAGGCCGAGGACGAGCTTGTTGAAAGCTTGGTTGAGATATTTGGAAAGGGGTTGTAGGCGGGTTGGCATAATTTGGGCGAGGTCGAGGATGAGTGATATTGGTGTGGTAAACAGGATGAGGATTTGAGTAGTAGGGGTAAGGGTTTGAGTAGGTAGGGTATTGTCGAGGTCTGGATCTTGGGACAGGGTTTTGATTCCAGGTGAAGGCAGTTTCCCCCTCTTTCTTTTGGAATTGCGGGTTCTTCCCACTAGTCCCCTGACCTTGCAAAGCATCCAACTGTGACTTGAGGGCAGAGACATTAACAATCTTCCCAGCTTTTACGAAATCATCAAATTCCTCAAGCTTATTGACAATAGCAGCGAACGAGCATCCAGTCATGCGAAAAATTTCTTCGAAATATGGAGGATCATGTGCCTTAATGAAAGTGCGTATGATTTCGTCCTCAGTCATCGGTGGCTCGACTTTTGCAGCTATTTTCCTCCACCTCTTGGCATAAGTCTTGTGATCCTCGGAGGGTTTTCTTTTTGTTCCTTCCAACGTGGTTCGTGTCGGAGCCAGCTCGCAGTTATACTCATATTGCCTTACAAAAGCATTGGACAAGTCAATCCAGGTTTTTACTTCTTCGGACTTCAAATTTGAGTACCAGTCGAGGGCATCCCCCTCCAGACTTTCCGGGAACAACCTTAGAGGCAGGTTCTCGTCGTCTACAGGCTTTCCCAACTTGTTAGCAAATAGTCGGAGGTGTGTCTTGGGATTACCCGTCCCATCGTATTTGTTGAACTTCGGAGTTTTGAATCCCTCAGGCAATTGTACATTGGGAAAGAGACAAAGCTCATCGTAGTCCAGGACTCCTTGCTTGTTCAACCCCTGACTCTTCCTCATAAACTCATCGAAACGATCAAGGCGTTTGAGCAGCTTTATATCAACGGGAGCAGAAGATTCCCCCATTTCTGCCTTGGTTTGAACAATATGGTCTGGTAGGAATGGCTCAGCAACAGGGTAATAAAAGGTATGTGGCTCAGGTGGTATATTTGAAGTGATTTGGGGTGGTGGACCTCGCGTGTGAGTAAGAAAAAATGAAGGATGAGGAGGGTAAGTGTATGGCAAATTTGTGGTGGGATAGGTGAAAGTTTCTTCGAGTGCAATAGGAAATGATGGAGTAACAGTGGTATGGGCCGAAGGTAGGACAAACGGCTCTTGCTCAGGCTGTCTGGCGGGTACAGGTTCGGGTTGAACTCCGCTGCTAATTAGCTCATCATTCAACTTCCTTTGGGCGGCCATCTCAGACGCCATCTCTCCAAACTTGGTAAGCATCTCAGTCAACTGAATCCCCAAACTTGCAGTCTCGGGTTGAGCGGTAGTAGCAGACCTATCTGACTGTTCCGGTTGTGAACTCATGTTTACACGACTCCTCTGGGCTTGACTACGGGATCGCGTTATGATGGGGCTTTCGACGAGAAGCTATATTTAAATATTACCTGAGAATTTTTGAAAGATTGCCTTTAGATTTAACCCTCGCTTAGTTATTCCAATAAAAACAAAGAAAAAGAAAAGAAAAAACAAGAGTTAGTAGATATTCAGAAAATTCGGATGCATGTCCTATGGGGGAACCCTTTTGTGCCAAGGGTAGGCCTAGCATGAAAATGCAGTCCTCCAGAGCAGGCACTATACAATACCTGATGGATCCGATCGACTGATCGTGTGAGGAATGATTTGAAAAATTTGGCCACTTGGAGTGAGAAGAGACATTTGCCCTAAAACATGAGGACGAAGTCGGAACGGATTGCTTGCTTTGATCTACACATAAAATGATTTGTGAAAGGGATTGCCATGTCTCGATTAATTTATTCAATGAACCCTAAAGGGGAAAAAGCGAGTCAAATGGATAAAATTGGTGATTTATTCAAAATCGACCGATTTACCTAAAAATAGGTAAGCTGGATAACATTGACGATTTATTCAAAATTGATCGAATAGATAGACTTGGTCAACTGAATTGAATGAAATTGATGATCTCTTCAAAATCAACTTGATTTCGCCCTAAAAATGGATAAATTGGCCAAATGAATGAAATGGAGTTAATGAAATCGGCCAAATCACCCTAAAAGGGTAAATTGGTCAAATGAATTGATGATTCATTCAAAATCGACCAGATGACCCTAAAAAGGGTAAATTGGTCAAATGAAATTGATTTATTCAAAAGTAGACCGAATGACCCTAAAAAGGGTAAATTGGTAAAATGATGGTTCATTCAAAATTAATTGACAAAACGGATCGACTGAATCGTTCGGCCATTGGTGGTTTCAAAAAAATAGTCTATGAGCCTTCTAAAATCACGATTTGGCCTCAATTTATTAATTGTCTCAACGATAAAGGAATTATTTGTGAATTTCTTCCAATTAACGTCCTTTACGCAAGGGAATTTTACCAATTTTGATAAAAAATGGCCAAAAAGTGATTCCTAGACGCTCATATCCTAATGTGCAAAAGTTGCTTTATTCTCTTCAAAAGGATCGGATCCTTACCTTACCTTGTGCACTACCCCTTTGGATGGTACGAGAAAGGTAAACGTGCAGGTCTCATTGGATTATATATCCGAGACATGGGGTGGTTTATTTCTAAAATGGGATTCCCTACGTGGCATTCCCTTCTAAGGTAGATGCATGATGCCATTCTTATCAAAGCAAGGAAAAATGCAATTTGAAATGAGACGTGACCTAAGGAGGCCTTTGTTTGCCAGGGTAGGCCTAAAATGGTATATACTATAATTGTTAAACATGTAATAGCTATCTATAACGGTAGGCTCTAAAAGAAGGTCACGCCAGACCCCTTATTTCCTAATGTTTGTGAATGCAAAGGCGAGAGACAAAGAAAGTTAGTTTAACACATAACACGTTGGACAGTTAAATGATATAAAAAGCAGGAAAAATAAATAAGGAGAAGGGTGGGATCCCTCCCCTCGTGAGTGGTGTCCCTAATAGGGTAAGGCAGACTCTACCTTAGGTGAACTACATGAATGCATGAGGTTGGGGTTCACTAATGCATCTAACTCGATAAGCTCAGGTCCCCAAGCCTTCAGACTCGTGGCCAAGGGTCATCACTCCCAAGGCCCTTTGTCGGTGGCTCGAGCGATTCCCCAAACACCGCTACGCACACGTCGTGTTACGGCTGCATGTTTGAGTGAATCTATAAAAAACCCTCAACCTTCGACTAAAAACTAAAGGTTATCAACCCAAAGTTTAAAGCGGAAGATTGAGTGACCCATTGGATCGTGCTACGCACACGTCGTGTCACGATCACACGTCCAAGTGGGTCTCCTAATCCTAATAGGGTGGAGTGGCGTGACAAGCCACTAAAAAGAAAATAAAGAGGGATGAATAATAAAGCGTATGCGCGTATGATAGTATACGTTTTGGAGGGGAGGGATCGAGAACCAACGCGTGGCTCTAAGGGTGACACACCCCCCCCCAAAATGCAAATGCAAAGCGCGAGATAAAGCAAGTACAATCATACATCCAATCATCCAATCATCCAATCATACATACGTGAGTGAGGGAGTAGTTTGATATGCGCGTACGTGGCAAAAAGTCCTAGAAAGGGAAAATGCAATCCTAATATCCAAATGCTATACATAAAAAGGGTAGAAAAAAGGAAAAGAATGGCTAAATCAAATGCTTGGACCCACTTAGGAAGTCCCCAGTGGAGTCGCCAACTGTCGCGCCCCACTTTTTTTGGAAAAAAATAAAATAATTGTTTTTTTTGTTGAATTTTATTGATTTGGGAAAAATGAATTTTGTTGATAAAAACAAAAATGGGTCTAAATGGGACTTTTGAAAATGCGACGATTTGACCCAAGAAAAATAGTTCAAAAAGGGTTTTTATATGAAAAATGGAGTCGCCACTTGGTATAGAGTTAGGGTGTACCAAGTCACCCAAAAAATGAAATTTTTAAAGAAAAAAAGTAAGAAAACCCTTTTTAAACGACTCCTAGTCCACGTAAAACAAAGAAAAAGGTTCGGGAGTCACATTTGACGAAGGGGAAGGCAAGGATAAAAATCCAAGGCACCCCTTCGACCTAACCAAGGCTAGTTGCGTGATTTAACCCTTATTTTCCTATATTTTCTACCCAAAGTATGTATTGCAAATTGGACAAAGACTAATGAATGAAAAATGCAATCCTAAATTCTATGATGTCTCTCGTGAGGTTTTTGGTCCCAAACCACATGAATTGTGGCGGCCAATAAAGGGAAACCTCATAGAGGTCGATTGATGCAAATGGTGACTCAAGTGCAAATGTGCAAGTGTATGAAAAGATTCATGTATGAAATAATGTAAAAAACAAAGTGTTTGTGTGCGAATGTGTAAAGAAAGTGCATGTGTGAATTTGTATGAAAATCAAAGTGCTTGTGTGTGCAAATGAATGAAAATAGAATAGTACATATATAAGTGAAACTTGAATTTCATTTGTGAAGTAAAGTAAATAAATGATAAAGATGTAGTGAAAAATATGGATTGAGAAATGTAAGAAAAATGTGATTAAAAGAGTATGGAAGTGATAAAAATGAAAGTATGACCCTAGGGGAATGCAACAAGTCGGGTACGGGGGTTGACTTCTAACTTTTCGACTTCGATTTTCCCTTTGATTAGAAGGCGAAACTAGCGTGCTAAGGCTATCGAGTAGCCACACTCGCTCGTTTCCCTTATCGGAAGGGGATTTTCAAGCAAATGAACCCTAACTAGCATGAGATGCAAGTCCTAAAGTGAAGGGGAAGGGGTTTGAGGAACATGCCAAATGGTAAACTAAGGAAATGCATGATATGTGGTGATCATGCACTTAATGAAAAAGGAAAGAAAAAAAAGAACCTATTGGGTCTAGCATTGGACTAGCCCATTCTATGAATTCCGACCAGCGTTGGACTAGTGGAAACGATAAAAAAAGCCACAACTAGCGTTGGACTAGTGTGGTGACGTACATTCATCCATTCCATTCATCTATACTACAAAAAGCGAGTAGACATGCGATTCACTTATAAACACGTAGCACATAACACTTAGCATGCTTGACTAGATGCAAAATCCTAATAAAGCGTTTAACATATAACACATAGGCATGCAACCATTACATTTGCTAATTAAAACAAAAGGGAAAGGGAAAATGGACCAAATTACTTGCTATGCCCTATCTATTACAAGCCAAGAGGTGTACACATACCCCATAATGAATAATTTAAATAAAAGTAAAAGTAAATGAAATAAATGCAAGGAATTAAGAAAGCAAAGTAGACATGCATATTCACGTAACACGTAGGAGCACGTAAGAGAGAAGTAAAGAGGATAAAAGAAAGTTATACCTTCCCCTAATGGTAAGCAAATGAAGGAAAATGGCTTCAAAACAATAAAGGGGTCAAGGCATCAATTTAAAAGTAAAGTATAAGCAAAAACATCAAAAACCACCTAATTGCAACTTGAATGAGCTCAAAAAATGCTTAAAGACCAAGAAAACGGAATAACCCGTTCAATTTCCAAATATAGCATCTACTAAAGACCCAAAACAAGCATTACTCAAACATTCAAGTCCAAATAAATCGTTTAAGCACTTCAAAGATCTTAAAAATAAAGGAAAAGTCAAACAATGATTGAAGTTGCAATGATTTTAGGACTTAATTACAAGATACTAGAACATGCTTGGGCTCTTGTGGAACAAAAAGAAACTTAGAAGGATCAAGTTGATTAAATGTTCCAATTACTTGGGCCCTAGTAAAATGAGAAGGGACTTGGGGGGACAAAGTGCTAAATTCAGAAATATTGACATGCATGCATACGTGAGGAACAAAATTTTCTGCAACAAACAAGAAACTTTCGGCAAAACAACAAGGAAGTTTCGGCAGCAACAAGAAAATCTTGGTAGGCTAAGCTAACTTATCCACAAATTCATCTATGAATCTTTAGCTAACAAAGCGTTAAACTAACTCTAATTAAAGCATGCTTAAACAATACTTAATCAAAGTAATTTCTTGCAAGTTTACAAAACCAAAAAGCTGCTGCACTTTTGTTACAAAAACCCACTCAAAGATTGGTGCATTTTCATTTTTTTTTTCCAAACAGATTTTGGCAAAACTAACGCCAAGCTTGGACAAATTTTATCTAGCAACATCCCCACTTTGAGTCAAACAACATAACTCCCAACTTGATTCCCCAAACAAACCAAAACATATCAGGAACAAACATGCAAGTGCTAGGAAATTTTATGCCAAGAAGATTCAACATTTCTAATCTCATCAAAAATCCAGCAATGTTTAAAAATGGGTTCACAATGTTTAGAGCCGAGCATACAACTTCAAAACCAATCAAACACCACCCCTTTCTACACCTAATTCAGCTAGCGAAAAGAAATGAGCAAACCAGCTTATGTATTGTTGCGAAAAGCTAGGAAAACAGCAAATTATGAAGATGAACTGCAGCAAAAGAAAGAAAACCATCTACGACGAAAATTTCTGTTGCTATGTCGCAACTCCCTTCACATGAACCTCGCACATATAAAGCTCATCAAGCTTATGGGTTTATGAAAAATGCAGCGAAGGAAACAAAATGATAACTCACGGCTAAATGAAAGTGCAGCAAGGGAACAATTATGAAAGCTCACGTCTAAACTGGAAAAATTCTTTCTCCCTCCCTCGGATAAATTGAAACATTTCCAGCAGCTATGTGTCAACAATTTTGGCCAAATCACTGAATTATGTACTCAAAGCTATCATGCCTGACTAATAAATGAAGTTACTATCAATTCTAGTCCAAAGCAGGGTCGGTCACCAACAACATTCATCCAAAATTCCAGAATTTGCTCAACTATTTACGGATGACATGCATGCAGCAGATTTTTGGTTTCATTCAAATTTCTGGTTTACACACAGCTAAATCATCTCATGCAGGGCCTAATCATCCAGCATTTAGTTAGCTAAACACACAACTAAGCTCAGATCATCACAAAGTAACAAGTTAAAGCTGAAATTTCTAGTTCAAACTCACGGCATTTCCAATTCTTTTGAAACCCATTTCTGGTAACTCAATTCTTCATCTAAACGTACAACTCTCACATGCATGCCTCTAAACAGCTTCATCTACCCATAATCAATTAGTTCAAGTTTAGAAATTACCTCAGCTTGGAGCTTAATACACACGACTAATAGCTGCAACAATCCTCCACTCTCGGCTGTCCAGAATTGCAGTCCGCAACTCTCCCTCTCCCTGGCTCAAACTTGCGGCTGGATTGGAGGAAGTTTGACCCTCGGTTCTCTCTCTCCCTCTCTCGATTGGTCTTGAAGTGAGGCTGGAAGATAAACTAAGTCCTCACCTCTCTCTCTCTCGTCGTTATTTCCAAAGAAGCTGATCACTCACAGCTCACGGCCAAGTGCAGTTGGTGATTCTGATTTGATGAGTTGCGACTGGGAGGTGAAGTGCAGTTTGGTTGAGGTTGCAGTCGTGAAGCCGGGTGCAAATGGAGGTGCAGAATGTGTGGAGTTTTGCTCACGGTTTCTCTTTGCCTTTCCTCCAACTTACGGTCAGAACAAAACGAAAAGAAGATTGCAGCTCGCGTTCCCTCCCTTGCTCTTGGATGCTTCACGATGAAAATGAAAATGCCGTGGTTTGCGGTGCAGAAAAAAAATAGAGGAATGGTGCCGTGATTTTGAGGATGTTTGAATGTAGAGGTCGGTTGAGTGTTGAGTTGGTATTGAATTTTGATTGGCTGCATTGTGCGGTGCTGAAGCTGCTGTCCCAGGAGTTATTTGTGCAGAGCAGAAAGGAAGTTGCGGTTTGTGGTTTGTGCAGAGCAGAAAGGAAGTTGCGGTTTTTTTTTTTTATTTATTTAATTAATTAATTAGTTAATTAAACAACAAAAATGATAATAATAAAACAATAATAATTAATGATGAAAACAACTTAATTAACATTAGATAAAAATAAACTAAAAACAACAAAAAAAAAACAAATTTCCATTTTTCATTTTCATTTTTTTCTTTTCTTTTGTTTTCGAAATAACCTAACCAAAAAATAAATAAAGTCAAAAGATTGAATTTAAAAAGAAATAAACATATTTTGTGAACAATTTTCTTCCCTTTCCTTTTTTTCTTTTTCCAAGACAAAAATTGAATTTTAAAACAACTAAAACATATTTTCTTTTCTTTTTAGAAATTCTACATTAAAAAGACTAAAAATAATAAAAAAAATAAAACAAGTAAACGACTAAAGAAAATAAAAAGAATAACTAAGATAAACTAGCATGAACATAAATAAATAAATCGTACCAAAATTTGGTGTCTACACTTATATACAATAGTATTTGTGCTACTTTATAAGCTTTGAATGTTGACTGCTGAAGACTTGGTGACTACTGGGACGTGAGGGACGAGGGAGGCACCGGAGAACGACTTCTGAGGTTGCCATTCCTTTAAACTTTAATTTCGAACTTTTTGATCCGATTTTTTTCTTTGGTTTATTCAGACCCTGCAAAGATTTCATTAATCTTTAGGAAATTGACAGAGAGAAAAAAAAAAAGGGAAAAAAATCTCATATTTCTATCATAATTATGTAAAAAAGGAGTTTTTTTTGTTTTTTTTTTAAATTTAGATTAAAGCAAGTGCTTGAGAACTGGTAAAAATGTGAAAGGTTCAGATATATTTTTGGGATTTTGTTTTTAGGTTCTGGGAGATTTAAAAATTGGTAAAAATGTGAAAGGTTCAGATTTATCAAATAAGAATGATGGTGGCGATTTTTAAATTAAACAAGAGGTTCAGATATATCAAACAAGAGGGAGTTTTAAAATTAACTTCCCAAAGAGTGGTGATTTTTGAATCTCTTCCCAAATGGTGAAAAACGCATCCAAAAAAATAGCTATTACTTTGTTCGTGTAATAGAGGAAACCCATAAAGAACTGATATGTTATGGGCAATTTCTTTTTTTTTTTGTTTTACTTTCATGTATCTAATTTATGTTAAATACAAAACGGTGTTAGTTTTCCTTTCGTAAAAATATTAGTATATCACTTTTTAAATTTTACATATAATTTATGTATTTAACATAAATTATATGATTCAGATTAAAATGCCTATAAATAGCTAGTACTTTATTCATGTAATAGAAGAAACCCGTGTGAGGACCCAAAAATTTTCACATTTTCTCAGCATTATTTTATTTCTTTGACTATATTTTATACTTTCCTTGAAAATATTAAATTTTCTATGCATTTTTACAAGTAAGTACAATTTTAAAATCATTTTCCTAATATGAGTTAGTGTACATTAATTTGAAGTGTATTATTGACGTGGGACCCGCTAGTGCGGTAAATGCCTTATATTTTGGCAACTTGTTGGAGTTTTGTATTAAGTGATATTATTTTACGAGGTGTTAAGAGACAATTAGATGTTAGCTAGATTAATTAGTATGGAGAGACAAGAAGATAAGATTAAAGCTTAGAGGCGCCACGTGTCGCGACCCGATTAGTGAGTGGACTTTGACTAAGAGTATTTCACTTTCCTAAACTTCAATTGTGACCCAATTTCTATCCCATTTTAAGCTTCCTTGGCCGGCCACCTTGAGGGAAAGAAACCAAGAGAGAAACTTCATTTGTTCTTCAATTTCTTGCTCAATCTTGAATTCTAACCAGAATTTTTGCAAAACCCTCCATCAAAGTTGTTTATTAAGGTGGATTAAAGGATTGAGTGGAGTGATTTTGAAGGGACAAGCTCCAAGCTACTACCTTTCTTGTGGTTTTAAGGTATTTTGCCTAGAACATCCTCTTTACTTCAATTAATTGCTTATTAGTGATTTTTAGTTGCTTTAGATGTTGTTTTGTGGAAGATTAGCACTTGAATGCATGAATTCCAGCTTGGATGATAACCTGCCCTGCTTCTGCCCGGTTCTATTTCACCTTGTTAGAGGCCGAAATAGCCTTAGCACAAAACATAAAACTTGTAAAGAATTATGTTTTATAGTTGCCTACAAAATTTCAGCTCAATCGGAGCAACGTAACCTGTGAAAAGACCGAAATACCCCTGCTGTCCTGTTTCTGTCCGAAAATGAAAATCAGCCTCTGTAAGTGGTTAGTTTGACCAGGAATATTACCGAATTGGTTGATGATGTCTTCTTAAGAATTATAGCCTTGTATCTTAGCTTTCAAATGGCTTTGGAATTACCTGAATTGGAGTTGTGTGTGCTGAGATATGAGTGAATAAACCAGGACTGCTAGTTGATTTCCGCAGTGAATTTCGAACTGGAAACTCTGGAGTTGATTTGGTAAATTTGACCTAGTTAGGGTGAGAACTGGACTGAGTGGTCTTCATGAAAGTTGTATCTCTTTGTCTTAGATTTTCAACGCCTCTAAGAACGTCTTAAACGGACTTTGGTAGCCTGCGATATGGCCATTTAAAGGTAGTACGGTTAATTAGCCGATTAGTTGGAACTTGGTTCTGAGAATTGGGAATTTGACTAGGTTACACTGGAATTTGGACTAAGTGGTCTTCATCAAAATTGTAGCCCTCTGTCTTAGCTTCAAAATGGTATAAATTACATCCCAATCCGATAAGCGTAGTTTCAGATGTGTCCGTTACGCAAAACCCGTCAAATCTGTCTTTTGTTAAACTTCATTTCTGCACATGTTGTTAGCTTGATTTTTGTACTTATATGACTTTGAGCCTATGGAATGGCTATTGAAATGAGATGATATTATGTGTGACTTTGGGATTGATTGAGGAAAACAATGAAGTCATAAATAGCTAGAAAAATACGTAAATACAAAGGGCGTGCTGCCCAAATTTTCGCTCGAGGGCTAAGTTTCTATTTGAATTTGTATATTTTCATTTGGCAAATACTGTGACCGTTTTCCATCTTAAAACATGATCCTTCTTCAATTGGAAACTCCAAATGTTTACTTACGCTTACCAAATAAAAAGGAGTGGTTTAGGGTTTTCTTGGGTATTTTGTCCTCCCTTTTACATGAATTTCATTAAGACATTTAGTCTATAATATCTACTTGAATATGAGATGATTTTGAACCATATAAACGATTCCGAAAACAATATTTCTTAGTCTATATAGTTGGATTCCGACATGTCTTTGATTCAAGTGTTTTCTGTTGGAAATTTTATACCCCTTTTTGTTTGGTTTTGCGTTTAGTTTATGAAACCCTAGCTATTTCCGTCCACCGGTCCAAATGCCATCGTTTCACTTTAAAGTCATTTCTATACGTTTTATTCATCAATTGTTGGGTTTCTTCGATTTCACCAAATTGTTTGTGCTAGATAGACTGTAATATTCTTTCTCATTTACTCTTAGGTTTTCTCGATGACTGAGGTAATATTCGGAAGGATATTTGCACGTTGTTTTGCGTAAATAGGTGAGTGTTCCTTGTTTGTTATATTTCCTTGACTTATTGCCTTGTTATTATTGATTGATAATGTGTTAAGTGCTTTCAATGATTGTTAAAACGAGTTTTCTAGGCGAGTGTGTATTTTATCGCACTCGACCTAAATAAATGTGAAATTTTCAATGATTAAATGATTAAATGCTAGTTGCGCATGAATGTAAGCCGTTTGACTGAACTGGGCCCTGTCCTTCGTTACCGATCGACTCGAGTCAGAAGCGGACTCGGTCGGGCGATATGGTGACCCTGGGTGTGAACGTTGGTATACTCGAGTATTACCTTATAGGTTGGTGGAGCCTGGCCAACGTCCAAGAGGGGGTGAATGAAATGAAACGAACGAACGAACGAGGGTTTTACTTACAAAAATGCATTTTCAAACAATTGGAGGAATAAGGGGAAATGTCAGGAGAACGAATGAACGAACGAAAACATGGCTCCCTGTGAGTCCGTATCCTTTTAATGAATGTGTTATTATCGCTTTCCATTGTAAATGTTTCTTGAATTATTGATACTCTATGTTTAATGTATTGGATTGATTGTTTGGTTATGTGTTCGGAACCTCACTAAGTTTTTAGCTCATCTCTTTAGTTTTGTTTTCCTTAACAGGGAAGGCGAGTCAGGACGGGAGTTTTGGATCGACTAGCCTAGACTAGTTTCTTGATTTTCTTTTGTAATGGTTCTCGCCCTAGTGCTTGGCACGGGTTGGATGTATGAAGAATTGAGAACCTTTGTATATTCGATGTTTGTACTCTAATGTACATAAGTTTTACGTTAAGTTTTGGATTGTTGTTATATTTATTCCTGTGTTTTATTTCGATTTTAATTGAGGACTGAAGTGAACGACTGAATCCCGGCGAGAGTTAGATAGGCGGTCCGCCGAACCCTCTGGTTCGCCTGAGGGGGAGGTGGGACTGTCACAACCCGTAAAGAGCTAGTAAAAAGTGGGTAATTTCTTTTTGTACTTTCACGTATTTAATTTATGTTAAATACAAAATCTACTAGTTTCCCTTTCGTAATAATATTTACAAATATTTATGTATTTAATATAAATTAAATGATTCAGAATAAAATGTCCATAAAAACCTGGTACTTGATTCATGTAATAGAGAAAAGCCATAAAGAGTTGATACTTTATGGGATATTTCTTTTTTAAAAAATATTTAATTTATGTTAAATAGATAACCTACTAGTTTTTTTTGTAAGAAATTACTGTAACACTTTTTGAATTTTTAAAAACCCTTTGGAAAGTTAGTTTGAAAACTCCCCTTTTTTGGGAATTTACTCAAGAATTGTTATATCATGGGTAAATTTGGAATTTAATTACATTTAATTTCGAAACACTCATCAAACCAAGCATCAGGAATTGGAATGATGCTAATTCCAATGTGTGAACCAAACTTGATATTGGAATGAAAAGTTTAATTCCAAAATCAGAGTCTATGATTCCATTTCCATTTATAATTCCAATCTGTGAAACAAGCACCCTCGTAATCTAATGACAATGCCCCTTTTCTTCACCTCTTATCAAAATGTAATCTATCACAATTCACAAACATCTAATAACAAATTTAGAATAAGGGTGCATTTAATAAAACTGAAGTTTGAAAACTGAAATTTGAAATCCGAAGTTTGAAGTCCAAATCCATTAAGTTATCAAATTGTTAAATACTAAATTTGACATATTTGAGTGTATATCATATTAAATAATAAGTGAATAGCTTATTATTTGTTTTTTGGAGCAAATTTTGCCTAAGAAATTCAGTGTCATTTAATTAATTTAGATGTTTAATTTTTTATTACAGAACGCGTCTGAACATATTAATATCTAAATTTATTAAATTTAAGTGCTGAATTGAGTTATCAAACTGGGCCTAAATCTTTCTTATATTGTCGATTAGTTCACTGATCGTTCATAATTTTGCAACACGACATGTATAAAGGTAGAAACCTAAAATAGCCTGTTAATTATTTTGTAAGTCATTTAAATTTTTATAGACTATTATGATGAAATAATACACACTTCTGACACTAAAATCCCAGATTGCTGGAAGATTAATTACCCCATGTATGTCTTAAATTATCTCGTTGAATCATCAACCTTGAGAAAGTAGCGTGAGTAGAACTAATATAAGATTAATTACCCTTGTTACTTGTACTAATACACATTAGGTACGTAGTAGTTTTTGAACATAAATAGGAGGAGGAAACATGAATGGGTAACATGACATAGTAGTAGCATGAAGTAAGGAAAATATTATGTTTGCATATGATACATTAGATATTTTTAGTTTTTTCCCTTATCATTGTGCAACTTTCTGTATTTAAACATTTATACAGCTACTACACCCTAAAATTTTGTGCAATAAACCAATGTTAAACAAACTGATATGAACCACTATTAAATCTTCACACCAAATTAATCTTTTAAAGGGTTTTAGGTATATCGAGACCCTGTTAGATTAAAAGTTACTTTATTCCAAGATACCTACTAGTTAATTGAGTATCCCTTGGTTGATAAGAAGGAAAAGGAATTAATACCTTTCATGCTGAAAAAGTATGTTGTGTTTGAGCTGTCGCGCCCCATTTTTTACAAGAAAAATAAATGGTTTGAAAAGTGACTTTTTGATTGGAAAATGAATTGTTGATTTAAAAAAAAGAATGGGCCTAAATGGGACTTGTGATGCGACGATTTTGACCCAAAATAAGTTTAAAAAGGGTTTTGAAATAAAAATCGGAGTCGCCACTTGGTATTGGGTTAAGGTGTACCGAGTCACCTAAAAAAATGAATTTTTTAAAGAAAAATAGAAAAAAACCCTTTTTAAACGACTCCAAGTCTACGTAAATCAAAGAAAAAGGTTCGGGAGTCACATTTGAAAAGAGGGAAGACAAGGACGAGGTCCAAGGCACCCTTTCAACCTAGCCAAGGCTAGTTGCGCGATTTAGTCAAAGATTTTCTTATTTTTTAACCAAAAGATTTATCACATTCGGATGTACTATATGAATGCAAACCCTAGACCTAGGGGGCATCGGGGGCAAAATTTCTCTTCAAAGTTTGAATGGTGCCAATCACATTAATAGTGATGCCCAATGATGACTCTTTGGAGAGGTCACGAATAATGCTAATGACGAAAAATGAATGGAATGAACGTATGCAATGTGAAAATATGAGTTTGCGTGAAGTGAAAAAGTATTGATAAAAAAAAACAATAGTGTGTAAGTGGAAGTGTGCAAATGAATGTGCAAAGTAAGGTGAGTAAAGTGATAGTATGAAGTGCGTGTGTGCACGTGATAGTATATAAAGTGTAAGTGGCAGAGTGAAAACGTGCAAAATAAAAGTTGTGTGAAGTGAAAATGTGGAAAAAGGGATAGAATATGAAGTAAAAGTGCATGTGATAGTGGATAAATGAAATGCATGAACCCTAGAGGAATGCAAGCAAGACGGGTACGGGGAGACCCTAAATCGTGACTTTTGCTTTTCCTTTTGGTTAGAAGGGAAAACTAGCGTGCTAAGGCTATGTGTAGCCATACTCGCTCGTTTCCCTTACCAGAAGGGTGACTCCCTAACCTATACAAGCAAATGAGCTAATCTAAATGAAAATATAATCCTAAATGTGTAAGGGAAAGGGAGTGAAGGGTCATGCAAAAATATAAAAACTAAAAGGAAAGAATGAATGAAGATGTAGTGAAGGCATGCGAGTATGTACTAGCGAGAGGGGGCTCTATTGGGTCTAGCGTTGGACTAGCCCTTTACTAACGCTCATTTACAAGCATTGGACTTGTAAGAACTCGAGGGGAAGGCCATGACTAGCATTGGACTAGCCACGGTGACGTGCATTCATCCACATAATCAGATATAATACTAAAGCAAATAGACATGCAAAACACATAGTTTCGCATAGCACGTAACACATAAGCATGCTTGTCTAGATGCAAAAGCCCTATGAAAGCGGTAACACATAGCACGTAAGCATGCAAATCACGCAAAGCAAATAAAGCAATAAAGCCCTAACTATTACAAATTTGGCATTCAAGTGCCTTTCAAATGATCAAAATTGCACTAAAATAAATATACAAAAACTAAAGCTAATAAAGCGAATAAATAAATGAATAAAATAAAAACATTCAAAAAAAAGCATGCAATTAAGCATATAAAATCACATAGGGCACGTAGGGTCAAATAAAGGCAAGAATAAGGGATAGAGTGTACCTCCCTTGCAATGGTAATCAAATGAAGGAAGAATTAGCTTCAAAACAATAACAAGGTCAAGGCACCACTTTAATTTAACAAATAATTACATGAAACGAGAATTAAGCATAAAAATGGAAATTAAACACGAAATGAAAAATCAAACACAAAATGTAATCACTTAAAGTATTTTATAAAATGAAAATCATCTATACGCAAGAAATTAGAGCAATAGGGACCTAATTAAGATAACTAACAAATTTGAAAAGGGTTTAAAATAAACTTTTAGAATTGATGGCTTAAAATGAGATGTATTAAAACCAAATGCCAAAATTTCACAAGAAGAAGAATAAGAAACAAATCTCTATATTTAAACAATCAAATTCCCAAATTTGTACCAAAACTATGAAACTGTCACAAATCATTAAATCTCCGAAAATTCACTCCACCACTCATGAAATATTTTGTCCAAGAATCAAATTAAAGCATACCAAGAGAAAACAACATGTCAAAGGGACAAAATTGTGTAACTTTTCCAATCTTATGGGCCATAGTAGCATTCCGCCAAAGTCTGGGGTTAAAATTAAAGAAAAATAAAATTTGGGGACCCACTTGCAATTAAAGTAAGGACCCAATCGAAAGAGATTAAAAGTTTTTAGGGCCTGATCAAGATTTTTGAATGTTATCATCTTCTTTACCGAGAAACTGAAGCAATCACCAATTAACATTTCCGTTGTTGTTGACCAACAATACCAGAGATTTGTTTCAATTCCAAACCAACGAAATCCACCCAGAACATACAAAAACAAAATTCATCTCCTATCGCTGATTCGGATTGGAGCAAGAAACAGAGAAACAAAACAAAACAGCAATTCATCAAGATTTCTCAAATGCAAGGAAGTAAGCTTGCCGACTTATCCATTTTCCTCACACAAAGACGCAGACAAGTCATCTTTCAAAACATAATATTCGGTTGGACATTTTATCGAACAACATGTGGGCAAAAGAAAAATCACCGATTCTTGTTTAATTAAAACCGTATTCAGCCCCACAAACTTATCAGAAGCACACAAAATGATGAATCTACAGTCCATTCAATCACATAGAGCGTATATGCTCGAAATTGCAGACAACCGACAAGAAACAGATTCATAAGAGACGTGCTTGGGGTTGGGATTTTCATCATTTGTGCTTGAAAGGCAAACTGAAATTCGAAGGAAAGAATGACTTACAGTGCTTCCTTGGTGAAATTCGCAGGCGGCAATGATGGATTGGCGGTGAGGTGGTGGCGCTTTCCTGGCAGCGACAATTCCGGCAGCTTCTTCGTGTGGCCAGGCCCCTCCTCTGATGCTCCTTTCCAATTTTCCAGATTTTCCCCCTTTGTTTTCTTCCCTAGCCCCAGACGAAATTCTTCCTTACCCATGTTTCTGTTGTTGCTCTGTTTTTCTGCGTTGCTTTCTTTTGCTCTTGGCTCTGGTTTCTCTTTTCGCCGAAGCCAATTCTTCCCTTCTGGTTTCCTCTTGCCCGACAGTCTTCTCCATCCCTCATCCCAGTCCGCCGTCCCTGTTCTAACTTCTTCTTTTTATTTTTTTTAGCTCTCCCTCTTTTGCATCAGCCGTCTCCCCCTTAGTCTTTTCTTTCTTGTCCGAATACCTCCCCATCTCTCACTCTCTCGCCCGCTTTCTTTTTTTTTTCTGCCGCACCCTCATCTGTTTCCTTTTTTTTTCCTGTTCTTTTTTCACTCTCAGATGAAGCCTTCCCGTTTCTTTTCCTCCTCCAAGCTGCCTTTTCTCGGCCCTCTCTCGGCTTTTTTTTTTCCAGCCGGCTCCCCTCCTTAGTCCTCAACCGAGAGCTCCCCTTTCTAATTGTTCCCCCTCTTTTAGCTTGCGGCTTTTTTCATCTTTAAAGGCACCCCAAAAAACTAAACCTAATATGAAAGGCCAAGATTTTAAACCCCAAAGTAGGCTTATGTGTCTTATTCTTGTCCCTTTGATTGTTCTTCTTTTTCTTTTTTCCGAAAATTTAGTGCAAAAACTCTTAATTCAATTAAAGCAAGACAAGAGACACGAATCAAAACAAAAAATCAAATAAAATAAAAACCTAGAATCGAAACAAACAAAAATAAAAATTAAATGATTAAATGATTAAAGTTTAATTAAATGATAAAATGACTTAAAAATAAAAGACTAAAAGTAAATGAAATTAATCAAAAATAATAATAATAATAAACAAAAATACCTTAAAATTTTGGTGTCTACAGTTTGCCCCTCTTTGTCTGAGTTTTGGAAAAACTTGAGACAAAGAAGTAGACACCAAATACTTACCTGTGTTATTTGGCTGCGAATGACTCGAACGACTGACGCTTTTGCAATGAAGACTGTACAAAAATTTAAACAATGGGACTGACCCGAATGAGAATTTAATCATGGGACTGACCCGAACGAAAATTTAAACATGGGACTGGCCCGAACAAGAAATTTAAAATCATGGGACTGACCCGAACAAAATTAAAATCATGGGACTGGCCCGAACAAGGGGATTTAAATTGGGACTGACCCGCAATAGAGAATTTAAGATCGGGACTGACCCGAAACAGGAATTTAAAATCGGGACTGACCCGAGGGGACTGACCCCAACAAAAATTTAAAATCGGGACTGACCCGAGCAAGAAATTTAAAAGCAGGACTGACCCGAACAAAGTTTAAAATCGTGGGACTGACCCGAACAAAATTAAAATCATGGACTGACCCGAAAAAATTTAAAAGCGGGACTGACCCGAATCTGGGACCCGTTTAAAATCATGGGGACCCGAATAAAAATATCATGGGACTGACCCGAATAAATTTAAAATCATGGGACTGACCCGAACAAAGTTTAAAATCATGGGACTGACCCGAACAAGAAAATTAAAATCATGGGACTGACCCGAATAAGATTTAAAATCATGGGACTGACCCGAATAAGATTTAAAATCATGGGACTGACCCGAATAAAGTTTAAAATCATGGGACTGGCCCGAATAAGATTTAAAATCATGGGACTGGCCCGAACAGAATTTAAAATCATGGGACTGACCCGAACAAAAATGAAGTGCACACTGGTGGGACTGACCCATGTTCAGTGGGGATGAAAATAAAGTGCACACTAGTGGGACTGACCCATATTTAGCGGCAATGAAAATAGAATGCACACTAGTGGTACTGACCCATGTTTAGTGGCTGTGAAAACGAAATGCGCGCTAGTGGGACTGACCCATGTTTAGCGGCAATGAAAATGAAATGCTCACTGGTGGGACTGATCCATGTTCAGTGGCAGTGAAAATAAAATGCTCACTGGTGGGACTGACCCATGTTCAGTGGCAGTGAAAATAAAATGCACGCTAGTGGGACTGTGTGAGAACCCGTAAAACCCTAATATTTTTCCTAGGGTTTATTTTCCCTTAATTGCATGTTTTCCGCATTTTCTGGCTTAGAAATATTTTCTTAGTGGATTTTATGAGCGATTATAGTTTTAAGATGATTTTTCTAGCATTGGTGAATTTTTAGAAAATTAAGAGTAAATAGTGGACGTGGGACCCACTAGTGCGAAAAGTTCGGAAAAAAATTCGGCCAATAAGGTTAAGTTTCGGATACTGTGAAAATTTTATCGGGTGTTAAGTGATAAGTAGAATGGGTGATGTGATTGATGTGAGAGAGAAAGGAAAGATAAGAATGCATTTATGGAGGTGACAAGTGTCACCTCCTCATTGGATGAACTTTAAGAGCACTATTCACAATTTTGACTTTTTTTGACCAAAGGATTAAATATCCCAAAATTCACCAAAAATCACCATTTTCTTCCTTGTGTTGGCCGGCCCTCTCTCTCTCAAAGAAGAAGAAGATTTTCCAACTTCCAAGCTTCCATAAGCTTCAATCTTCCATCACCAAAGGCTTAGACTAGATTCTAATCCATAAAAACTTTGCTTCTAGTGATAGTAAGTGTGTTGGTGAACTTTGTTTGAAGAGCAAAGGTGTGCAACAACCTCCTCTCTCTTGTTTCTTGGTAAGTGAAGCTTGAACACCCTCTTACACCTTATGAAGCTTAAATTATGCTTATTAGTGAGTGAAGTGCTGAAATTTCTGGTTTTATCTTGGTTTGAAGTGATTTGGTGAAGTTTTCTATTTTCTTGGGAATTTTTCTGGTTTCATATGAATTGAATGTTGTGGCCATCTTGGATGATTGGCAATGGACTATAATGGCTCTAGTGGATGTGAAATGTGGACAAATGCAACTAATTTTGGATTTGGATGGAAAATTGGAAAGTTAGGGTTTGAAAATCCCCAATTCTGTCCGGTTTTAGATCACTAGGTTAGAGGCCGAATTAGACTTTGCTCAAAACATGAAAGTTGTAGGTATTGATGTGATGGAGATGCCTGTAAAATTTCAGGTCATTTGGATTAATGTAGAATGAGTTATGACGAAATTACTGTAGCTGTTCTGCTTTGAGCAGAATGCGAAAACTGCGATAGTAATTGGCCATTTTGACTGGAATTGGTTTGGATTTTGGAGTTGGTGTCTTCTGATGAAATGTAGCTGAGTGTCTTAGCTAACATATGCCTTTGGAATTTCGGCATTTGGACTTGTAAGGACTGAGATATACCGATTACAGTTTTTTGTGTTTTGCGAACCTGTTTTAGGAATTCTGGGCTAGTATTTGGCATATTTGACCTAGTTGTGTTACGAACTGGATTGAGTGCCTTCTACATTGTTGTAGCCCTGTTTCATAGCTTCGAAACGGTGGGTCTTACACCCCCAACCGATAACCGTAGTGAAATTGACGCCATTACCGCATTCTAAGCTCAAACACGGTTTTTCTATCGAGGCTTAAGTTAAGGCCATATATAAATTTCTGGTTTGCTATCATGCCTACTTATGCATGTGAAACCCTATTGGGGGTTGTGTTTAGCATTGTTTGATGACTCGTTCTCGAGTTTCATTGCATTTGTTGTGTGATTCTAGGGCGTGACGGTAGCTCACGGCGTCTTGGTGATCACGGTGTATGAAACACCATTTTCTCACTTGGTGAGTATACTACTCACTAAATGGTTACTATGTGGCTTTGCTTAATGTTTATGTGATGCCTTGAAGGCTTACTTGCATATTGGAATTGATTAAGGTGAGGGTGTACTTGACCGCCCTCACCTCTTTTGATATTGTCACTGAATGGCTACCGTTTTATTGCATTACTGAACTGGATATACTGGTTGGTGAATTCCATTTTATGGAAACTGATTTGGTGTTGTTTGGACGATGTCCAACGACCTTATTGTATTACTGAGCTCAACCCCGTTTGGTAGTCAATTGGATCGAGCCGGCGAGGGCTTGGTCGTGAAGATTGAATTGCCACGGGGACTGTACTGGGGAACCTTGTGGTAATGAGACCCTTGGTTCCGGTAAACTCGAGTATTACCAAAAACTACTGAATTGGAGTGCGGGCCCGGTTGGGGTATGTTGGGTGGAAGGAATGGAAGTAAAGAGTTGTCTACGGTTTGGTATTTTAACATTGACGGAGAGTCAATGAGATTGGTTCAAGATTGCAAGCGTGGAAATGGGCTCTTGAGAGCCGACCGTATCCTTTTACCATTTTGCTTCATTGCTTATTTGTACACTTTAAGTGAAGGTTCATTCTTATATGACTTTGGTTGCTTATTGGGTGGCATACCACTGGGCTTTGGCTCATTCCGTGTTATTTGTTTTCCTTATAGGCAAATGAATTCTTTTGGAAAAGGTTGTGACAAGTTGAGCTCATGTATATGTATTTTGATTAGCTCCTTGAGGGTGAAAACCCTAAGTGCTTTGATTGCACCAATGTTTGGGGTAAATGGCTATTGTATATGTATGAACGAAATGGATACTTTGGTAGGCCGTTGGGCTTGTAAATGTTGGTTTCCATTGTATATATATGTTTGGTAAATGTTTGGATGGATTTCGGATCACCACGGCTTTCAAACGGAAAAGGGAAAAAAAATTTGACCGAAGGTCACTGGCCTGAATCCGGCCAGGAATCCGGCCAGAAACTGGCCGGATTGAAGGCCGGATTGCCTGTGAAAATTTGAAAATCCGGCCAGTTGCTCACTGGCCGGTATCCGGCCAGACAATCCGGCCGGAATCTTGGCCGGATTGCCGGCCGGATTGAGTGGAACTTTTGAAAAAAATTCGAGATGCTCACTGGACAGTATCCGGCCAAGAATCCGGCCGCTAATCCGGCCAGATTCCGGCCGGATTTTGACGTGGCCTGCACTATTCATCTTCGGCGCAAATTTTCTTTTTTTTTATTTTGTGTTTTCTGACTTGT
>NW_020864617.1:117490-148518 GCF_003713205.1 Coffea eugenioides
GGGACTGACCCATGTTTAGTGGCAATGCAAATAAAATGCACGCTAGTGGGACTGACCCATGTTTAGCGGCAATGAAAATGAAATGCTCCCTGGTAGGACTGACCCATGTTCAGTGGCAATGAAACATGAAATGCACACTAGTGGGACTGACCCATGTTTAGTGGCAATGCAAATAAAATGCACGCTAGTGGGACTGACCCATGTTTAGCGGCAATGAAAATGAAATGCACACTGGTGGGACTAACCCATGTTCAGTGACGATGAAAGAAAAATGCGCGCTAGTGGGACTGACCCATGTTTAGCAGCAATGAAATGCACACTGGTGGGACTGACCCATGTTCAGTGGCAATGAAAAATAAAGGCTCACTAATGGGACTGACCCAACGGCTAGTGGCAGTGAAAATGAAAGGTTCACTAGTGGGACTGACCCAACGGATAGTGGCAGTGCAAAAGAAATGCTCACTAGTGGGACTGACCCAACGGCTAGTGGCGGTATAAATGAAATGCTCACTAGTGGGACTGACCCAACGGCTAGTGGCGGTGAAAAATGAAATGCTCACTAGTGGGACTGACCCAACGGCTAGTGGCAGAATAAACGAAATGCGCACTAGTGGGACTGATCCAACGGCTAGTGACAGAATAAAAGAAATGCACACTAGTGGGACTGACCCAACGGCTAGCGGCGATGCAAAATAAAGTGCTCACTAGTGGGACTGACCCAACGGCTAATGGCTGTATAAGAGAATGCTGGTATGTATGAAAAGACTGTACAAGACTTGCTTGAAAAATTATCCAAAAATTTGCCCCAGTGTGATGAATTGGTCAGTGGGATTAAACCCGAGTCTGCCTTAGTTTGTGGTATAAAATCCAAGCCCAACGTGATAAAGTGATGTTGGTGGCACGAAAACCAAGCCCAACGTGATTTTTGTGGAGTTGACGGCACAAAATCTAAGCCCAACATGATGTTTGTGATGTTGGCGGCACGAAAACCAAGTCTAACGTGATTTTTGTAGAGTTGGCGGCACAAAATCCAAGCCCAACGTGATGATTATGATGTTGGCGGCATGAAATCCAGGCCCAACGTGATGTTTGTGATGTTGGTGGTACGAAAACCAAGCCCAACGTGATTTTTGTGGAGTTGGCGGCACAAAATCCAGGCCCAACATGATGTTTGTGATGTTGGCGGCACAAAATCCAGGCCCAACGTGATGTTTGTGATGTTGGTGGCACGAAAACCAAGCCCAACGTGATGTTTGTGATGTTGGTGGCACGAAAACCAAGCCCAACGTGATTTTTGTGAATGGTCAGCGGGATAAGACCCAGTCCTACCATCCAATTGGTCAAGAAATCTGGAAATTAAGTGTGATTGTCAAGAAAAAGAGGATAGAAGGGTGCGCGGCATACGCTGAAATTTCAACAACAAGAAATTGACATTTGTCAAGGAACAAGAAATTAAATTTTGATTTTTTTTTTGAGAATCTTTTCAAAAATGATTTGCCCCAGTTTCCACCCATTATTGTGCAACCGATCAATTGATTTGCATTACGGCATGGTTGCTCCTCCTTGAGGCCTTGATTCGTAAGATTCTAACTTACGCTTCTTCCTCGATTTCAGCCATGGATACCTGCACAGGGGCTTGCCAAAATACAACATGTACTTTATTTTAAATATTGCAACTACTACTCATGGAAAGTGCAGTGTGATTGATTTGAAAGTCTTGCTTGACTCTTTGACGAAATCCTCAAATGGACTATAAAAAATTTGCCCCAGTGTGGACCCATTTAATTGTAAAAATTGATTTGGATGCCTCTCCATTTATTTGAACAAAGTAAGAAACTGTGTTTCCTATATAATGTGCAGAAATTTGAACGTCTTGCTTAAACTCACACAGAAAGTTTCATGATGAATTTCTCAAAATAATACCAAATTACAAAAGATTTCTTCCTCACTTTAGCATCGATGCTTTGGGTAATGGGTCACCATTTTCTGTTGGCTCATCTTTCGGGACCAATCAAGTGACTTTATTTCTGATTCTGAGGTGGCTAAGGAAAATGAGAGGTCAGGATTTGTCTTATTCTTGTGCCCAAATTGTATGTAATCCCTTCAATATCACATCTTAGTGAAAGCAAATAGTTTGTTACCCTCAGTTGTTAAGACAACTTAGTCAACATATAAGCTTCATAAGCTTGCAACATATGGGTAGAAACGATAGCTAAACATGTGAAAACTGGTTATACCCTTATGATCACAAATGATTGATGGATTTCTTATGAGCATAATCCTCACTTTGGGTTGTCATGAAGGATAAGTCAGCGATGGACTTTATGAGCTTGTAATGCGGTTGGGAAAACGATAGTTAAAGAAAAAAAATTTTCAAGGATATTGCACTGAAGATCGCATTTTTCCAGAATTGCCCCAATTTTGGACTCAAAGATCTCGACCTTTGTTTGCATTTTTCTCATCATTCACCAGGGACTTTCAGCATCAAATCTTTTTGCATTTTTCTTTTGCATTCATTTCGCTCGTTTTTTTCCTTTTTCTTTTCCTTTTTTTCAAAAGTGCCTTCGCGGGTTTTCACATGAAGAGCAGTGTCAACCTCACACCTAATCAATTCAGAAATACATTCAAAAAATTTCTTGGCATCAGTATATGAACATCACTTGCCAATTAGAACATTCCTTGACAGAGATATTGCAAAGAACAGAAGTCAGGACTTTCGGCTTTTGTAATGGGGTCAGGTGGGGTGTTTAGAAAAGTTAAGACTTGAAAGCGGATTTCAAAAACGGTTTGAAGAATCCGAGATCGCATTGTTGTATCAATCCCATTTTAGGGCTAAATCAGAGTTTGCCCCAATTTATGCTCAATTGAGGCTTTTCCTCTTTCATTTTCTTTCTTCTTTTGATTTTTCGGCCTTCTGTCATTCTTTTGAACTTTCACAAAATTTGCCCCAATTTAGTTTTGAACTGAGGTTCTCTTTTCTTCTTTTGTCTTTTGATTTTGTTGCATTATCACTTTTTCACTTCTTGAAACTTTTCCCTTTTCAACTCAAACTTGTCCCAGTGTGGGGTTTGCGATTCTCAGGGGTTGCCAAATGAAGTATTTTATTCTGAAGGTTCAAAAGGGATAACTAGGGATAGAATGTTTGATTGGAAAAGAAGAGGGTCTGACTTTTATTTCCGTTCCTTACAATAACTCTGAAAGGAAACTTTCATTAATGCGAAATTTCTTGCATGTATCTGAATTAACTGACTGAGGAAGACCCTTGCTCATCCATAAGTGGAACATAGGGGATCCGCACGGACAAAACTCTTCCTTTCTTTTCTTTTCTCTTTTCTCCTTTTTTCAAAATTGAAACCCAGGCAGAGTCAAATTTCTCCAATTTGTGATTCCCTCTTTTCTTTTAATTTTAGCATTTTTGCTTTTCTCCCTTTTGGAAAATTCTCCAATCTCTCTCCCCAATATGGGGTGCGATCGTAAGTGCTTTTGAAAATAACCACCAATTTTAGCTCAAATGAGGACGCAAGGGATAAATGGTGTTTAGGTTGTAGAAACGATGGCCAAAGCATCATTCTTACGCCTCATGACAACCGAAGTAACGAAATGCTCATTGAGAATCCATTCCTTTTTTGATATTTGAAAATTTTCCAACGTAGGGTAGTGATCATTCAGGCCCTTATTTGAAACGAAATTATTCTTTTCAGGCTCAAATGGGAGAGCGAATGATAATAATCTGTATAGATAGAGAAATGAACGCTTGAAGTACCATTCCAAACTTTCCAAACAAATAAGAATAATGCACATTTTTGCTTTCACTTAGATGTGGATTGACCTGGATTAGACACAGTGAACATTTTCAAGCAAAGGTTGCCCCAATTTGTAATTTATCAATCAATGTGACTGATTTTATTTTGGGGTTAAGTGAAGAAGAAAAGGTATCTCATAGGGCCTTTTGAGTGACCTCTTTTTAATTTTGAGCACTCTTATTGTGAGGATTTTAGAAAGCATACACTTGTGAATTTCAGGCTAGAGGTTGAAAAATCTCAATTCGGTCTTATTCCTTAAAATTCATCATAAAATCCCTCAAATAGCCAAAAAAGAATGAAATATACATGATTATATACAAAACAACAATTGTATAAATAAAAAAACTTTATTGCTAAAAAAAAATTTGAAACAAAATTTCTACAAATGAGAAGAGAAAGACTTCTGAAGAGCTCCACATATACACACTTGTTTGCCTCCTTTTCGGAACAAAATTTTTTCTTTTCTTTGAAAAATAATGATGAAGACTCTTAGAAGCTTTAGTCTAGCGCTTCCAAATAGATCATCCGTGTTTTCATTGCAGGGTCTGCCCAAGAATCAAGTATTACCTTTCAAACTTTATCGGATCAAAATTGTTATCAGATATAGAAAAATATTTCCACCTTATTGAAACATTTTTATGAATGCAGAGGAAGGGGGAAAAAGAAAAGGAAAATACTCCGAGTCAGTAAGCAAGAATAAAAGATCGGTATGCATGTCCTATGGGGGAGCCCTTTTATGCCAAGGGTAGGCCTAGCATGAAAATGCAATCCTCTAGGGTAGGCACCATACAATACCTGATGAATCCGATCAACTGATTGAGTGAAAAATAATTAAAAATAAAAATTGTCCAATTGGAGTAAAAAAAAAGACATTTATCCCAAAAATGAGGACAAAGTCCGAATGAATCGCTTACTTTGATCAACACATGATATGTGAAAGAGAGCTTACTCTTGAAAGGATTGCAATGCCTCGGCTAATTTATTCAGGGAATTTTAGACTTAAACCCTAAAAAGGAATGAGCAGATCCAGAGGATAGAATGAAATTGATAATTTATTCAAAATTGACTAGATTGCCTTAAAATAGGTAAACTAGTCAAATGAATTCAAAATCGACAAAGTTGCCCTAAAATTGAACAAATTGATAAAATGGATTGGATGAAATTGATGAATAAAATGGTCCAATGGTTTGAATGGAATTGACGGCTTATTGGTAGTTTCAAAAATTTATTGCGATGCATTAGTCTATGAGCCTTCTAATATCAAATTTTGGCCTCAATTTATTTATCGTCTCAATAGTGAGGAATTATTTGTGAATTTCTTCAAATTAATGTCCTTTTTGCAAGGAATTTTTACCAATTTGATAAAATGGCCAAAAAGTGATTATTAAACGCTCATATTCCAAAGACCGCTCTTTGAAAATGATCGGATCCTACCTTACCTTGTGCGCTACCCCTTTGGATGGTACAAAATATAAACGTGCAAGTCTCCTTGAATTAAGTATCCGAGACACAAGGTGGCTTTATTCCTAACACGGGATCCCCTAAATGGCATTCCCTTTCTATGGTTTATGCGTGATGCCAGTTTATTAAAACAGTAAAATATGCAATTTGAAATGAAACATGACCTAAGGGACCCTTTATTTGCTAGGGTAAGCCTAAAATAATATGGCATTATTAATTTATGAACGACATATATCGAAATTTCTTAAACGTGCAACAGCCTATCTACAAGGGTAGGTTCTAAAAGAAGGTCATGCCAGACCTCTTATTTGCTAGGGTTTAGGAATGCAATGGAGACACAAAACCAAGAAAAGTTAGTTCAGTCAGATAAATACACATAACACATTGTAGCAACGAGATAAAGCAATAAAACCAATACAAAGAAATAAAGCAATAAAAGGGAAAAAAGGGTTGGATCCCTCCCCTCGTGAATAGTGTCCCTAAGAAGGCAAGGCAGACTCTATCCTAGGCAAGCTATCATGGATGCATGAGGTATTGGCTCACTAATGCATCTAGACTCGATAGGTTTTAGGTCCTCGCGCCTTCAGACTTGGAAACCAAGGGTCATCAATCCCAAGGTTCTTTGTCGGTGGCTCGAGCGATTCCCCAGACATTGCTACGTACACATCGTGTCACGGCTACATGTCATGAGTGAATCTATCGAAAATCCTCAACCTTCAATTAAAAGCTAAAGGCTATGAACCCAAAGCTTAAAATGGAAGATTGAGTGACTCCTCGGATCATGCTACGCACACATCGTGTCGCGATTACAAGTCCAAGTGAGTCGCCTAAAATCCTAATAGGGTGGAGTGGCGTGACAAGCCACTAAAAGAAAAATAAATGAGGGGTAAAAGATTAAAGCGTATGCACGTATGCTAGTGCTCGTTTGGAGGGGAGGGATCAAGAACCAACGCGAGGCTCTAGGGTAATGTCCCCCACCCAAATGCAATGCAAAGCGCGGAATCACATACATAAACCATTCATCCATCAAAACAATCGTACGCAAATGGGCGAGAGAGTGAGTTGATACGCGCGAAATGCAAAAATACCTAATAAAGAAAAAATGCAACCCTAAACACCCAAATGTGATATATGAAGAGGTTAAAAGAAGAAAAAGATTGGCTAAATCAAATTTGCTCGGACTCTCTAAGTCCCCAGTGGAGTCGCAAGCTGTCGCGCCCCATTTTTTACAAGAAAAATAAATGGTTTGAAAAGTGACTTTTTGATTGGAAAATGAATTGTTGATTTAAAAAAAAGAATGGGCCTAAATGGGACTTGTGATGCGACGATTTTGACCCAAAATAAGTTTAAAAAGGGTTTTGAAATAAAAATCGGAGTCGCCACTTGATATTGGGTTAAGGTGTACCAAGTCACCTAAAAAAAATGAATTTTTTAAAGAAAAATAGAAAAAACCCTTTTTAAACGACTCCAAATCTACGTAAATCAAAGAAAAAGGTTCGGGAGTCACATTTGAAGAGAGGGAAGGCAAGGACGAGGTCCAAGGCACCCTCTCAACCTAGCCAAGGCTAGTTGCGCGATTTAGTCAAAGATTTTCTTATTTTTTAACCAAAAGATTTATCACATTCGGATGTACTATATGAATGCAAACCCTAGACCTAGGGGGCATCGGGGGGCAAAATTTCTCTTCAAAGTTTGAATGGTGCCAATCACATTAATAGTGATGGCCAATGATGACTCTTTGGAGAGGTCACGAATAATGCTAATGACGAAAAATGAATGGAATGAACGTATGCAATGTGAAAATATGAGTTTGCGTGAAGTGAAAAAGTAATGATAAAAAAAACAATAGTGTGTAAGTGGAAGTGTGCAAATGAATGTGCAAAGTAAGGTGAGTAAAGTGATAGTATGAAGTGCGTGTGTGCACGTGATAGTATATAAAGTGTAAGTGGCAGAGTGAAAACGTGCAAAATAAAAGTTGTTTGAAGTGAAAATGTGAAAAAAGGGATAGAATATGAAGTAAAAGTGCATGTGATAGTGGATAAATGAAATGCATGAACCCTAGAGGAATGCAAGCAAGACGGGTACGGGGAGACCCTAAATCGTGACTTTTGCTTTTCCTTTTGGTTAGAAGGGAAAACTAGCGTGCTAAGGCTATGTGTAGCCATACTCGCTCGTTTCCCTTACCAGAAGGGTGACTCCCTAACCTATACAAGCAAATGAGCTAATCTAAATGAAAATGTAATCCTAAATGTGTAAGGGAAAGGGAGTGAAGGGTCATGCAAAAATGTAAAAACTAAAAAGAAAGAATGAATGAAGATGTAGTGAAGGCATGCGAGTATGTACTAGCGAGAGGGGGCTCTATTGGATCTAGCGTTGGACTAGCCCTTTACTAACGCTCATTTACAAGCATTGGACTTGTAAGAACTCGAGGGGAAGGCCATGACTAGCATTGGACTAGCCACGGTGACGTGCATTCATCCACATAATCAGATATAATACTAAAGCAAATAGACATGCAAAACACATAGTTTCGCATAGCACGTAACACATAAGCATGCTTGTCTAGATGCAAAAGCCCTATGAAAGCGGTAACACATAGCACGTAAGCATGCAAATCACGCAAAGCAAATAAAGCAATAAAACCCTAACTATTACAAATTTGGCATTCAAGTGCCTTTCAAATGATCAAAATTGCACTAAAATAAATATACAAAAACTAAAGCTAATAAAGCGAATAAATAAATGAATAAAATAAAAACATTCAAAAAAAAGCATGCAATTAAGCATATAAAATCACATAGGGCACGTAGGGTCAAATAAAGGCAAGAATAAGGGATAGAGTGTACCTCCCTTGCAATGGTAATCAAATGAAGGAAGAATTAGCTTCAAAACAATAACAAGGTCAAGGCACCACTTTAATTTAACAAATAATTACATGAAACGAGAATTAAGCATAAAAATGGAAATTAAACACGAAATGAAAAATCAAACACAAAATGTAATCACTTAAAGTATTTTATAAAATGAAAATCATCTATACGCAAGAAATTAGAGCAATAGGGACCTAATTAAGATAACTAACAAATTTGAAAAGGGTTTAAAATAAACTTTTAGAATTGATGGCTTAAAATGAGATGTATTAAAACCAAATGCCAAAATTTCACAAGAAGAAGAATAAGAAACAAATCTCTATATTTAAACAATCAAATTCCCAAATTTGTACCAAAACTATGAAACTGTCACAAATCATTAAATCTCCGAAAATTCACTCCACCACTCATGAAATATTTTGTCCAAGAATCAAATTAAAGCATACCAAGAGAAAACAACATGTCAAAGGGACAAAATTGTGTAACTTTTCCAATCTTATGGGCCATAGTAGCATTCCGCCAAAGTCTGGGGTTAAAATTAAAGAAAAATAAAATTTGGGGACCCACTTGCAATTAAAGTAAGGACCCAATCGAAAGAGATTAAAAGTTTTTAGGGCCTGATCAAGATTTTTGAATGTTATCATCTTCTTTACCGAGAAACTGAAGCAATCACCAATTAACATTTCCGTTGTTGTTGACCAACAATACCAGAGATTTGTTTCAATTCCAAACCAACGAAATCCACCCAGAACATACAAAAACAAAATTCATCTCCTATCGCTGATTCGGATTGGAGCAAGAAACAGAGAAACAAAACAAAACAGCAATTCATCAAGATTTCTCAAATGCAAGGAAGTAAGCTTGCCGACTTATCCATTTTCCTCACACAAAGACGCAGACAAGTCATCTTTCAAAACATAATATTCGGTTGGACATTTTATCGAACAACATGTGGGCAAAAGAAAAATCACCGATTCTTGTTTAATTAAAACCGTATTCAGCCCCACAAACTTATCAGAAGCACACAAAATGATGAATCTACAGTCCATTCAATCACATAGAGCGTATATGCTCGAAATTGCAGACAACCGACAAGAAACAGATTCATAAGAGACGTGCTTGGGGTTGGGATTTTCATCATTTGTGCTTGAAAGGCAAACTGAAATTCGAAGGAAAGAATGACTTACAGTGCTTCCTTGGTGAAATTCGCAGGCGGCAATGATGGATTGGCGGTGAGGTGGTGGCGCTTTCCTGGCAGCGACAATTCCGGCAGCTTCTTCGTGTGGCCAGGCCCCTCCTCTGATGCTCCTTTCCAATTTTCCAGATTTTCCCCCTTTGTTTTCTTCCCTAGCCCCAGACGAAATTCTTCCTTACCCCTGTTTCTGTTGTTGCTCTGTTTTTCTGCGTTGCTTTCTTTTGCTCTTGGCTCTGGTTTCTCTTTTCGCCGAAGCCAATTCTTCCCTTCTGGTTTCCTCTTGCCCGACAGTCTTCTCCATCCCTCATCCCAGTCCGCCGTCCCTGTTCTAACTTCTTCTTTTTATTTTTTTTAGCTCTCCCTCTTTTGCATCAGCCGTCTCCCCCTTAGTCTTTTCTTTCTTGTCCGAATACCTCCCCATCTCTCACTCTCTCGCCCGCTTTCTTTTTTTTTTCTGCCGCACCCTCATCTGTTTCCTTTTTTTTTCCTGTTCTTTTTTCACTCTCAGATGAAGCCTTCCCGTTTCTTTTCCTCCTCCAAGCTGCCTTTTCTCGGCCCTCTCTCGGCTTTTTTTTTTCCAGCCGGCTCCCCTCCTTAGTCCTCAACCGAGAGCTCCCCTTTCTAATTGTTCCCCCTCTTTTAGCTTGCGGCTTTTTTCATCTTTAAAGGCACCCCAAAAAACTAAACCTAATATGAAAGGCCAAGATTTTAAACCCCAAAGTAGGCTTATGTGTCTTATTCTTGTCCCTTTGATTGACTTTTTTTTTTTTTTTTCCTTTTCTTCTTTTTCTTTTTTTTTCCCGAAAATTTAGTGCAAAAACTCTTAATTCAATTAAAGCAAGACAAGAGACACGAATCAAAACAAAAAATCAAATAAAATAAAAACCTAGAATCGAAACAAACAAAAATAAAAATTAAATGATTAAAGTTTAATTAAATGATTAAAGTTTAATTAAATGATAAAATGACTTAAAAATAAAAGACTAAAAGTAAATGAAATTAATCAAAAATAATAATAATAATAAACAAAAATACCTTAAAAATTTGGTGTCTACATGAGAATAAGTAGCAGATCTAGAACAGGAAACCGACTCCATTTCCTGAAGAATTAGTACATACATAAAAAATTCATCAGTTAATTAAACCCATTTTCCAAATCTTTTGAAAAACAAAGTCTAGGATTTTATTTTCCCCTCTGATCAGGAATACCAGGATCTCTGCTACTTTTAGGGGGGAGAGAGAGAGAGAGAGAGAGTCCCTTTGCGGTAAGCAAAGTGTCTTTGTGAGAAAATATTCTTGGTATGAGATAAACCAAACATCATGGCTATAGAAGAGATAGACAACTGAAAAACATAATCTATACAGGCTGAACAACTTACCAACCTACTAAAGAATTAATCCCAAGTCATCACCTTTTCCACATCAAATATTTCCCCAACATTCAGGCATTATAACCAACTAATCATTGTTCACAAGATGTAAATAACTGTGACATATATAGCATCGGTAGCAAATGCAATGACCGAGAATCTGAAAAGCTACCAACCTCTGATAGCAGCACTCCTATCAACCATTGTACTTGAAACCAAGGGCTTATGACTTGTCCCAAATAAGAGGAAGAATCAAAACTACAGCATTCGTGTATATCAGTACTTACAAGTTTCAGTTAAGGTTATTTAACTACAGATGTCTACCTCAGCCCCATTTCCACTTCCCACCCTGTCCAAGGGCTATTCAAGTATCCACTATTTTCTTTCCAACAAGTCAAGTATAAACATGAAAAGAAGAAACCAAAAAGTAAGCTACACATTTTTTTTCCATTTGTATAATAGTGATGATGCTGCCAATAAATAAAGATTTTTAATTGCAAATAAATCAAGTCTTTATTCCCACCAACAAATGACAGGAAGACCATGTTATGATGAACGAACAAGTCTATATCACTGCTCCAATAAGTTGGGGCCTGATTCAATCAAACCAAGTAACCTCTTTCATAAACTTCTCATGTAATCATATTTTTATGAAGAGCCATATAAGTTGCGCTGACAACGATCACATACATTAGCTACATTATGGGAGACACTAAGTGGCTTCTTCTTTTGCATTTGTGGTAGATCAAGTTCCAAAACATCACGTAGTGCCTTTGAACCTTCTTGAAGCTCATCCAAGCTGAAAATGACAAATCAAAGCTTGAGTCTAGAGTCACACAATCAGAAATGGAACTTTTATTGGTAACACAACAACATTTGGAATCAATAGCGCATGCATATGTAAATATAGAGGTACATACTAATGCCCTGATTTCCATTACTCATCAATTATTGAAGTTTCTTAGAGAAAGTGACACCTCAAAATGCTGTTTTGTAACTGAAAAGAAACATTTGTGCAAACATTTTTCGAAAAGACAGCTGGTGCGGGGAGAGTACATCCAGGCTGCTTCTCCAAATAAGCTTTCTTCACAAAAGCTAAGATAGAAGTAGAGAAGTCACAAGCAAACGAGAAAGCAAAACAAATTTCAGCTCAATAAACAGCCTAGAATCTAATAACTTAGAAGCAATCAAGATCAAGCCCTTGGCACATTGATCTAGACACAGATAGGAACTGGTACAGAATGACCTCATGATGTTTAGATAATATACTTCAAGACTATTGACAGTATTTTCCATTTCTAGTACCTATGAGGACTAATTCAAACTCCAATTTCAAAATGGAGAAGCTATTATTCCCAGTAACTTTGTTCCCCCTTTCGGCAAGGCAGTTCCAACAGTAATTATCACAAATTATCATGGAACAATGGGCTTCAGGTGCTCCATAAATATAAGTTAGCATCAAAGCAAGGGAGTTAGCCAAATAAGCCATAAATATTATAGCAAAAGCAAACTTAAGCCATTTTGTACAACATAGTAACTAATCAGTTAGGCAAATAAAGGAAACAGCAAATTTTTACCAATTAGTTTTTTTTGTCAGTTTCTCAAATAATACTCCCTCCGTCCCATTGAAAGTATCATACTTTATATTTTGAGATGTTCCAAAATATTTGTCACTTGCTAAAAATAGTAAAAACTTTTCATTCAATTTCACTCTTTTACGATTTTGTTCCCCACAATAATCAAGTCAGCCCTTTGAGCCCACTTGTTCGGTATTAATGTGTTTGAAAAGTTCATATAAATATGTGCGTGGAGTGAAAAACCATAAGGAACTTGGTTGAGACCCCCAACATGCAAAGCATGCATAAGATATATGCAAACAAAACAGAAGTTCTGGCCCCACCCTCCAGTAGTTGTTCAGGCTTTTAATTTTAATTGGCATCAATACCTGAACCTATTGCATTTACATGAAGAGCTTGAGCGAGGGACAAAACGGTAAGCAACTCACTTATGCTGGAACTGTTCATAAAAAGCACAGTTTTCTAAGTGCGACGAAATTTTTGGGACGGAGGGAGTAGTATTATCTTCTTGTATCCGTGAAAGAGTAATAAACATATGCCAGCAAACAACTAGTAAATCTGTGGAATAGATGACTAACTATGATCCTGAGAATCCAGTTGATGACAGGATTTAACAAACGAACATACAAACAAACATAAAACATGGATCAATGAAGTCAAATGTCATAAGTTTTTTTCCTCCTCTTAATATGCATAAGACTTCTGATGGGCTTTAAACTTTCTTAACATATAAAGAAAAAGGTTCATTTTATCCAAATCTGCAGGCCTGAAAAATAATTCAGATCTTAAAAATAGTTTGTCTTTTGACATAAATATAAAAGTGAAGGGCCACTTTAATTTTGTTGATGATCCTTAAAAGAAACATGGCTATCTACCCACAGATAGACCTAGAAAATAATCTTTACCTCATTTTTGTGTATAACTTGATTCTATTCCAATGACCAATAATCAAGAAATATGTACTCTATAAATTCAATATGCTAAAAGCAAAATATTCCCACCAAGGACAAATTTGGAAACTAAAAGGCGCTAATAAACTATTTGGCAACTTACATATCCTCAACAATTAATAAAAGATAATCCACCTTTCCCTGGAATGAATTTTTTGAGGCTAAGTTGTGACAGAGAGAGAGAGAGAGAGAGAGAGAGAGAGAGAGAGGTGATTAGGGCAGAAATGAAAGAAGGCAAGGTTTACTTTTATATCTAAACTTGACTACACCAATCTGCAGGTGAAGAGAGGAAACCCAGAAAGTATAGTTGGATTTGCAACTTAAACAAAAACACAAGATCACCTGCAGCTTTTCAGCATTTTCAGAAAAAACAAAATATGTTCAAGATTCTAATTCCACAAAACATAGTAAAAACCAAAAATTCAACACTGGAAGACAGAACAAACTTCCATTGACACCTAGCTCTAAACCAAAAGCTTTTCTTGATGGTATATTCTGAGTCTTAGGTTTCCAAGAGGCCTACATGATAGCTGTTGCATCAGAGAGACTGATGGACTAAAATAAAAAGAAAAAGAGAAGAAATTGTTGCCTATGACCAGCTGAGCATGAGGAAGTATGATAACAAGTACCAAAGAGAGTTGAACCCAAGATTTTTTTTCCTATCCTACTACTACCATGTGGAATTATAACCTCATAAAATGCTTATGCTTAAGACAATGAAAAGAGAGAAATGACTAGTGACAGCACCAGGGAATTGTTTTTACAAATTCCATGGCTAAATTACCACCTTAGAGTTGCCAGCACAAGCAGTTTGCCATTGAATTCATCACTCACTTGCCATGAGCACCCACCGATAACAAGTGCAAAATAAGTTAAAAAGTAACTTCCCACTATGACAAATTTTTCTGCTACCCCTTTTGAAACCCAGTTCCCTGTCTCAACTACATCTTTTAGACCAAATGCAGCTGCAGGTTTTGTCCACTTAATTGGGGAACTAAGGAAACAGAATTCAATAATATTGCGGGAGAGAAAGAGATGGAGACCATTCTATACCTGATATTCTTCAAAAAATTAAATTTCAAACTTGGATTGGCACATCACTGCTTTCTTGGTCAAACTACAGACTGAAGGAAAAATACACAAGAACAATTTATACACCGAGACAATACCCAAAAGAGGGTGTAATCTGGACAACAGATGGACTTCAGAATCTAAGAGAGCCCTAACTTCTTTTCCCTGTTTCATCTCACACTTCTATTTCAGGAGGCACCAAATCGACATAAAACGCTGAAAGACAATGGTTTTATTTCACAATATTGAAAGCATCTATTAATCAGGGTTGCAACAGGGAAATCAAGTCTATCCCTACCATAACTGCGGCCATGACTCTGCCATGCCAGACATGCTAGTGTTCCTCCATGTAATCATTTGATTCTTCAATTATGAAGTTTTGAAGGTAAGTAACAGCAAAATAACACAGCACAAAAGATTTTAGCTCTATAAACCAGCCTGACTTTAGGAGAATAATAAGAGTTCAAGGCACAGGAGAGGCAAGGATGATTAAATGTGTCCCAATTCTGATTCACCTAGATATCACCGACTTCAAGAGCACTTATGGCATGGTTCAAGACTCCATGTAAGGAGTTGTAGGCTAGGAACCAAACTAAAGATGTCTAGATACCATGAGCCATATCTAGGGTAATAGTCCAAGAATCAGGAAGAGAAAAAGATAGATGGAAAAGTGGAAGATGCAATTCTCCCCTGCTTCCAGTGGCTAGGAAATTTAAGCTGATGCAGCACGAAAGAAGCAACAGGCAGTGAAATCTGATGCTGGAAGAGAATATTGAGAGTTTGAAATAGAGAGAGAAACAGAAATTTATGATGATGCCAGAGATCAAGATAAGTAGGAGCAATAACAGATTCTAGGAAGTCCACCTAGATTTTCTCGGCATTGACAACCCAAGATAAGGTTGCTTATTTGTACAAGAAAAACTTTACAGCGCAATCAAACGCAATTTCTTTGCATTCTATATAAAGTATTACAAGCTAAGGATCCTTAGTGGCTAAGCAAACTAAATTGCTAAAAGAACCTAACAACTAACAAAATGTTAAAGCTATCCAGAAGAGGTCATTCTCTTAGGTCTTGTCCTATATATAAAAACTGTCAACGAAAAAGACTTAGAAACCATGGGCAACAAGGACAGAGATAGAAGCACAAGGATTCAAGTTAGGTTTGACAATGTTAAGAGGCAGCCCCAAACCTAATATCTTCAGCACCTAAAAAAACCTATAACCTATAAAACAAGACAATCATAGTAGGACTGTAAAGATGCATCAAATCAATAGACTAAGATAACAGCAATAAAGTCCACAAGTTTATAACTCTGGGAATTCCAAATATATCCTTTTGTCTTGTCCTTGAATTCTGTATCAAAAGCATTCAAGTGTAAATTTACTTGATATAGGTTACTGACAGCAAGGATGGTAAAAGGAAAAAGAATAGCAGCACCAGAAAGAAAATGACACATTAATTTCTTTGCTCTTCCTTTCCCTTTGTTATAAGGTTCACTTCCACTTACTTATGGTTGAACACCTTCATAACTAATTTGCATGATAAACCGCTCTGAAAAGACTAGAATACAAACAACATACTAGTTCCTTGACATCATTATTATTGGAACAAGCACATTGTAGATTATAGGAACTACTAAGAGGAAAGAAACACTTCTGAATACACAGTAATCAAAAGGAAGGTTTTGTACCTCATTGAAAGTGGAGGAGTCAATCTTATAATAGAATCATGAGTTGGCTTAGCTAGAATTCCCCTCTCCTTTAACTTCAGGCATATGTCATAGGCAGTCACTGGAAACAAGGCCTTGCTATTAAGCTCCACAGCATTGAATAGACCTTTTCCTCGCACTTCCTTTATGATTTCAGGGAATTGCTGCTGTACTATCAATAGCTGACGCCTGAGCTCCTCTCCCATTTTAGCAGATCTGTTGAAAATTAAAATAGACTAGCAATCATAACATGACCTAATAAAATCTAAGTCTACATGCTGTATGAAATTGTTATCAGAGGAGATTTACGAAAAATAAGAATATTCTTAACTTAAACTGGTATGTTACAAGGTTGAATTTCAA
Source organism: Coffea eugenioides (assembly GCF_003713205.1). Classification (NCBI taxonomy): domain Eukaryota; kingdom Viridiplantae; phylum Streptophyta; class Magnoliopsida; order Gentianales; family Rubiaceae; genus Coffea; species Coffea eugenioides. The sequence goes on from NW_020864617.1 coordinate 133,860, forward strand.
GACAAAAAACAATACTCCTATCATGGGGCACCAATGTTTCTAATAATGATTTTGGTCTTTGTTTAATGCTTAATAAAGTGATAGAATTCTTAATTTGTACATAGACTATTGAGCATACAAATATCTTAGGCAAGCAAAAAAAACTTATACATCTTGCATTTTTTCCATAATATACTATCTGTACAAGCAGTCATTATCTGACAAAGGACAAGAAGAAAGCTTCAGATTGTTTTTAAGTACGAATACACGCGCCTTAAACAACTTGAAATATCTATTTTAGGTAGTTGGGGTACTTAACTAAAATATGCTAATGTGCATAACAACCTAGTTGTGCAAAGGCCAAATGCAGGGCCAAGGTGTAATAGAATGGTACCAAAGCAGCCCGCTTGTTCTTTACTTGAGATTTGACCCTGTGACTGGCAATTGAGAGAAGCTCCTAATTTAACAAGCAAGTTATTTCACACAGGAATAAGGGGCTCAAGTTAAATGTCTAACATGCTTGACTTTTCATGCCTCGTACAACTTGGATTATCCGTTTGGAAGACAAAGACGAATGTCAAATTAAATTCTGCTCATGGGCACAGGTGATGAGGGGATGAGATAATCTACTCAGTATGAGTTGTCAAAATCTCCTCTTTCAGTTATTTGCACATGCAAATCATAAAAAGTTCAAAAAAGCTTGATACCTTTCAGCAAGCCTTTCATCTCTAATCACGTCTAACGATGCAATGGCAACTGCACTTGCCAAAGGATTTCCTCCAAAGGTGCTGCAGATGATGCATGTCAAGCAATGTAAATAAGCTCCAATAGCTTCTTACTACAAGTGGGATGAAGTTTTAGTTAAAGGAAGGAACACCTTCAATCTAAACAAACCAAAACTTACATAATTAGAGTTCACAAAGTAGCAAATTTTGAAAAGCGTTTTGTACTCCCAAAGGAGAAGAAACAATTACTTGTACATCCTCTCTTTAGGGTTACAGTTTTCACAATGTTCCATCTCATCCAAGTGTTTATTTCCTCTTCCTCACATTGCATAAAAATATTCAATATGGCTCAATATTTGTATAACAAGAGGAAAACCAAGATAAGTTATCTGCAGTAACTAAGCATAACAAAGCAAACCTTCCATGCTCCCCTGGTTGGATGCAAAGCATGAAATCCTTGTCTGCTAGCACGGCACTCACAGGTAGCACCCCACCACCAAGTGCTTTCCCCAGTATCTGAATCAAGGATCAAGCAGAACCATTATACTGTAATTTTATGGGAATATGCAAAAATAATCGTTGAGTGGATAAACAGATTGAAACATGAGGCATATGGAAAACTCAATGGACTATAGTTGACTGAATATCTGATGAATAGTTTTCTCCAATTCAGGAAAGAAAGGAAAAACAACAATCTGATATCAGAACTCTAGAAAAAGAATGAAATGTTCTTTAAAAAGAATTATTCTAGTTCCTTAAGAAAGAAGAGGAGGAGCCATGCATTATTTGTGATTTAAGATGTAAAAGTCACAAGTAGTTTAAGGGTAATGCACGTCCAAAGGGCCGGTAAAGGGTTTATATATCTCCATCAGTCCATGTTATTTGTATTGTTAGCTGCTCTCTAGAACTTATTTATACTCCCTGTCATGATTTTGCTATACCAGCTGGGAGAGCTGAAAGAATTGAAAGAACGACAATGCTTTTGTACTTAGGCACAAGAAATAGGGATATTGATCATTGAGCAAGTTGAACTGTGTTTAATAGACCTAACTTTTGAGGGATTTAGACTATGCAATTCGGGTTGTCAAATCTTTCTTCTAGTTTCAAGATGAGATCCTTGGTCAATGAAGCTGAAAAGGGTACATATCCAACTGGCAAAAGGAGGTAGGATAGAGTGATATATATGTTCAATGTAAGAGTTCAGATGTTCGACAGGGAGGGGTTTTTGGGGGGGGGAACAAAAACAAAGAGATAGGCCCTTAAAAGTGTATTGCAAATATCTTCTCAATCATTTGCATATGTTGGTTACAAGGTTGGAAACGGCTCCTATGTTCACTGTTTTTATGATCATTGGTCTTCTTTTTGCTTTCTCCCAAAATTTCCTCAGCCTATCCCACCTTCTTATTGCCTCAATCTTTTCTCTATGACCTTTACATAGAGGTTATACTTTTAGTCAATTCCTGAAACAGACACCCATCTTTAAACCTAACAGATAATCTCTGTAATACAATATCACTATAAGATATTAGATTAGGATTAACTAAAAACTCTGGCTTCTTTGTTTCACCATCCTTTTATCTCATTCACAGAAAGATAATATTCCTTATTTTATTTGGGACAAATAGGATGGAGACCAAGGCTTTCTTCGGAAAAGAAGCACTTAGTTAGATGATCATTCCTAATTGAATTAGCATCAATAGAGAAGTACTTGAAAAGGCCTGAATCAATCTATTTGGTCAATGTACCACTCTAGATTTAAAGATTTTATACAAATTAAAGCTTTCACTGTTGCAACTTTGTTGCTTTGAAGTTGCAGAAAATAAGATTGTTAATGATCAATATCTGCTTTTGAACTTTTTCTAATGGAGTCATACTTCTTTCTACGCTGTAAGTTTGGACGTTGGGTAAAGATTCTTGTTTAACGATATCATTAACAGGTTCAGGGAGGCTGCAAATGAGTCTTATGCAACTTCTTTCTTATTTGTGTCTCTTTTGGATATCCACCATATTAATTTTACTTGTTCTCAATGACAAAATTGTTTGTTGCATGAGACATCAAAATAGAGTGTCCCAAGATATCATTACAAGACATGATACAATTTAAATATGACCAGAATTAAGATACTATACTTTTTAGTTTCAACACACTATATAATGCAACACGCTCCATGTCCACAAATATAGTTACTTCATGGCAAAGACAATAAAAAACATGATTAAAAATAGTTTGCTCAAATTGCCCAAGGATGCATGGGGAAAAAGCAGCATGACCTCATAATTGTACTAACAGCCGTCTAGTCATAAGCCAAATTGATAGGAAGAGACTAGGATTCTTACAACTTTATATGAGAAGGAAAGTGGTATTAAATTATATCCCATTGATCATATGTCAAAATTCTATTCTCGAAGGTCAGTGCTCAAACTATCATTTCAATTCTATATGAGAAGTAAATGAATGTCCTTACAACAACATCAGGGCGGACTCCCTCCCAGTCACAAGCCAGCATTCTTCCAGAGCGCCCAAGGCCACTTTGTATTTCATCAGCAATCATTAAAACCTTATATTTTGAGCAAAGATCTCTAACAGCCTTTAGATAACCATCCGGAGGAAGTATAACCTACCATCACAAGCCAAAGCTCGCAGAAGTAACGAAAGTTGGAGGGAACAGAAGAATTCAATTTACTTTCAAATTTAAAATATATACAGTTTTTTGAAGATAACAATCTGAAAAGTAAAGAACATACCCCTGCCTCCCCTTGAATAGGTTCAAACAAAAACCCAGCAATATTTTCTCCTTTTTCTGGATGCCATGACAACAGAATAACAATAAGTCCCAACCATGATTGGCTGAAATGAAGGTAGTGGCCCTTCAAGGATGCCAGAAGTATATAGACAAACTAACATTTGTATCGAGCACATCAGATCAAATGTAAACCGCAAATATACCATTATGATGGGGTAAATCAACTCATACAATCACTTATGGAAGCATGATAATTGAGGAGCTCCACCTTACATACCTCTAAATATTTTCTCAAGGCCAACTTCATCACCAAAATCAACTTTGAGAAGACCAGGCAACAAGGGCCAAAAACCATTAGTGGCGTCATTGTCACAGCTCATAGATATAGCAGCCAATGTGCGACCATGGAAGCAGCCACAGCATGAGAGAATGATAGCCTGCAAGGTAACAAAGTTAAATTGACGCATCAAAAGAACATCTCAGCATGTCAACAAACTAACAAGCAATCAATAACTTAAATGAAGTCCAAAAAATTAACTAGATTATAAAATATTCAATGCTTCCTCCATTTCAAGTAAATCTGATCCTTTCTGTTCAAGATGGTGCAGAACAAATTACAAACTGTTCATATGCTCAAAGGTGTCCACAACCCACTACTACTACTGTAGATATAATTCCAAATTAGAAAGAAGACAAAATTCATAACACAAATTCTGAGCTACCCAAGCAACTGAAACACAAAATTACACCCCTGATAGGAAAACTGATGCGAGAAAAACTTGCACTTATGGAACCTTCTAAGTATTGTTGAGCAAATACTCTTGAATGAAAATTCTAAAGAAAATAAAAATAGAACCAAATAAAGTAATCATACAGATAAATTACCACTGATGATAGCAGAATCCATCATAAAGCATCTCAAAAGTACCGGAGTCATAGCTAAAGTAAATCACAATGGATCAGTAGATGTGCTCACTTCAAATCATATATCACAGATTATGGGTAGAGAGTAACAACTGTAGAGTTCTTGAACCAAAATTTGTGCATGTCTCCTATTCTTCCTATGTGCTAATACAAATCCTTAACAACCAAAAATTGTAGGAAGATTTCCATACAGACATGTAGAAGAAGATAACCAGGGAGCAAGTCTAGGTGAAAGAATGACTGCTACAATGTTTTTCACGACTATTGGCAAGTATAATAAATTAAGTTAAACAATAAGTAGCCATGCTTTATCAAACTATTGAAGCCCTCCCACTATTAGAGTCAAAAAATTCTGTGAACACATGCATCTCTAAAAATGAAACGTGGAGTAGGAAGAAAAGTTGCTAAAATTTTCAACAAAACCTCTTCTAGTCCACATTGATGAAATTAGGACCCAGCAAAGCCAATGCAACAAAAAGCATATCTTCTGCTAGTAATAAAACCACCTAAGTTTCACATGCAGTAGAGAATTAATCAAATTTTTTCCAGGGGTTTCAACTTAAAGGTATCTTGAAAGTTACACCAGCTCTAGGGCTTTCAGGGAAGTCTATTTATATATATAGCTCAATGTCTGAAGGAAGAATGGAGCATGACAAAAGTTAGGTGGCAAGGCAAAACAAGTACCAGAAAATAAAGCAAGAGGAATCTCCATGAGGATAGAGGCTTTTGATCACAAAGACGCAAAAAGGAGTTGAAATTACCACACAAAACATTGATAAGGAAGAATTGTTGGCTGTAACAGCACAAGGGCATAATTTTGTAAAGAAAGAATAAAAGTCATATCTAGCCAAACTATGGGAATTCTCTTTTTAGAACCTCAAACCTAATGAAATACGCTTTGCAAGATGATAACTTGGCAAACGCAGCAGAAGGTAGTCCAATAAGCTTAAATGAGATCCCATCTTGTAGTACCAGAAACTGTTGGATTACCCATAATGTTGCACATTTTCTATCCTAAACCAGTATGGTCAAGAAGTATTATTATGAGTTCAGTTGAGCATCAATCCAAGAATAATATACTCTCCAATCACCACCATAATGGTATCCACCAACATAAACTCAAAATAGTTTTACACAGAAACATGGGAAGCATCAGTAAGTATGTTAAACACAGAAATTATAGCTAAAAATGCATTCCACAAGAGTTAAAAAATGCTCTCCTTTCCTAACTGTTACAATGGTATTTCTTGATTGTTAGGAGAATATAAGTATTCTTGTAGATAATAAATTAGTAAGGGTATTCTTGTAGATAGTTTGTTAGGTTTTTACTCTTATAAATACTAGTTGGTCACTAATAATACAGTGACTAAATGTTTTCCCTCCAAGATACCTGTTCTCATGGTATCAGAGCTAAAGTCCTAGGGTTAGGGTTAAACATCTAGCAAGAGTCTTGTTCACGCGATATTGTTCATCGCATACTGTTCATGCGACTGTTCCAAAAAGTACTGTTCACAGATACTGTTCATTAGCACTGTTCACATGCACTGTTCATGGCACTGTTCATCTCGAGTTTTGACCCTTTTTTTTTGGTTTGAAGTGTTATTCGCTATGGCTGAAAGTTTTGCTCATGTGGTTACCACTGACCAAGTTGAATCAAGTTCTTCAGCACATGGGTCCCAAAAGACTTTTACTATATCCGAGGAAGATTATGTTAAATTCCTACAGTACCAAGCTACAAATCACGCATCTCTTCCCTCTACTTCTTTAGCACAAAAAGGTAATGACTCATGGATTATTGACTCCGGGGCTACTGATCATATGTCAGGCACCTCTAAAAATTTTGATAATTTTCATGAGTCTACTTCCTTTCCTCATGTTACTTTAGCTTATGGATCTACCATTAAAGTTAAAGGACTAGACACTGTAGAAGTTAACCCATCTCTTCCGCTGTCTTCTGTTCTTTACGTACCCAATTTGCCCTTTAATCTAATATCTGTTAGTAAACTCACTAAATCTCTACAGTGTTTAGTTACTTTTTCTTCTGATTTTGTTGTCATTCAGGATTTGAAGACAGAGGACGATTGGTGGAGGGCATGAGCATAATGATCTTTCTTTTCTCAACTTCAATGGTCCGATTGCATGTCCTGCTACTGTTTCTCCTCTTGAAATTCACAGTCGTTTGGGTCATCCGTCTTTACAAAATTTGAAAAAGTTGGTTCCTACTTTGAGTCAGTTATCTTCGTTAGATTGTGAGTCTTGTTAGTTAGGAAAGCATCATCGTGTTTCTTTTGCTCCTAGAGTCAATAAACGGGTTTCTGAACCCTTTATGCTAGTTCATTCTGATGTTTGGGGTCCTAGTCAAGTCGCTTCAAAGTTAGGTTTTAAATATTTTGTAATCTTTGTTGATGATTTTTCAAGAGTTACATGGCTTTATTTAATGAAAGATCGTTCAGAACTATATTCAATTTTTTGTGCATTTGTTACAGAAATAAAGAATCAATTTGGTGTGCCTGTACATATACTTCACAGTGATAATGCGAAAGAATATTTTTCCACTCCTTTTAATACCTTTATGACTAAATCCGGTATTATTCATCAGTCCTCTTGTCCTCACACTCTACAACAGAATGGAGTTGCTGAAAGAAAAATTGGACATTTAATCGAGGTTGCTGGGACACTTTTGTTGCACATGAATGTGCCCAAACAATTTTGGAGTGATGCAGTTCTAACTGCATGTTATTTAATTAATCGCATGCCATCTAATATTCTTGGAGGCCAATTACCTCACTCCGTTCTTTTTCCTCATGAATCTGTGTTTAAATTACCTCCTCGTATTTTTGGATGTGTGTGTTTTGTTCATCAGCTTGCTCCCGGGGTGGATAAATTAGATCCTCGTGCTATTAAGTGTGTTTTCTTAGGATACGCACGAGGGCAAAAAGGGTATAGATGTTACAGTCCAGTTTTAAATCGATTTTTTACTTGTGCTGATGTTACTTTCTTTGAATCCACTCCATATTTTATGAAACACGGTATGTCTTGTGAGTTAGACCAGTGTCCCTCTTTTTCCTCTCCTGTTTTACCAGTCCCTTCCTCCTTATTACCTGAGTTATCTAGTCCACCAGATTCTATAGCTAGATTATCTCGTCCTAATCTTCAAGTTTATTCTCGTCGTTCCATGGTTGAGCAAGTTCCTGATATGCCACGCACTTCACCAATTAACTCTCAATCTTCAAATCCAGGTATGACGCCCTCCTCTGAGTTAGATCTTCCTATTGCTTTATGCAAAGGTAAGAGGCATTGTACTTCTCATCCTATTTCTAATTTTGTTTCTTATTCTCATCTCTCTATGTCATATTCTTCTTTTGTTACTTCCCTTGATTCTGTCTCCATTCCTAAGTCTATTACCCATGCTCTTAATCATCGTGGTTGGAGATTAGCTATGCAAGAAGAGATGTCTGCTTTGGAACAAAATGGTACTTGGGATCTTGTCCCTCTTCCTTCTGGTAAGCGTGTTGTTGGTTGTAAATGGGTGTACACTATAAAAGTGCAGCCTAACGGTTCTATTGATAGATTGAAGGCTCGTCTGGTAGCTAGGGGATTTACTCAGGTGTATGGAACAGACTACTTAGAAACATTTTCTCCTGTTGCAAAGATTACCTCGGTTCGTCTTCTTATCTCTTTGGCAGCAACTTATAATTGGCTATTGCATCAGTTGGATGTGAAAAATGCATTTCTACATGGAGATTTGGAGAAGAGGTATATATGGAACAACCTCCTGGCTTTGTTGTTCAAGGGGAGAATTCGCAGTTGGTTTGTCGTTTGAAAAAATCCTTATATGGATTGAAACAGTCTCCGAGAACTTGGTTCGGCCGGTTTAGTAGTGTTGTCATGGAATTCGGTCTGACAAGGTGTGGAGTAGATCACTCTGTATTATATCGGCATTCTAATGCTAGTAAAATCTTATTAGTTGTTTATGTGAATGATATTGTGATTACAGGTGATGATGTTGTGGGGATCCAGAAACTTAAATCCAATCTGCAGGCAAACTTTCAAACAAAAGATTTAGGTCATCTACAGTATTTTCTGGGTATTGTGGTAGTTCGGTCTAAATATGGGATTTATTTATGTCAAAGGAAATATGTACTCGATATGCTGAGTGAAGTTGGGATGTTAGGTTGCCGACCTGTGGATACTCCTATGGATCCTAATGTGAAATTAGTAGGAGATCAAGGTATATTACTAGATGATCCTAAGCAATATCGAAGACTTGTGGGTAAATTAAATTATCTCACTGTAACGAGACCTGATATTTCGTTTGCAGTGAGTGTTGTGAGTCAATTTCTTGATACCCCTCGTACTAGTCATTGGGATGCTGTTATACGGATTCTCAGGTATCTTAAGAGTGTTCCTGGAAAAGGATTGCTGTATCAAAATCATGGACACACTGATGTTGAAGAATATAGTGATGCAGATTGGGCTGGTTCTGCTTCAGATCGAAGATCGACCACAGGATATTGTGTGTTTGTTGGTGGTAATTAAGTGTCGTGGAAGAGTACGAAGCAAACAGTTGTCTCCAGATCAAGTGCAGAATCTGAATACCGTGCTATGGCTCACACTGTGTATGAGTTGGTTTGGTTGAAGAGCATGTTACTTGAAATTGGGTTTGAGCATAAACAGTCTATGAATTTAGTGTATGATAATCAGGCGGCTGTTCATATTGCGTCTAATCCAGTGTTTCATGAAAGGACAAAACATATTGAAATTGATTGTCATTTCATTCAAGAGAAATTGCTTGACGGAATTATCAAGACATCTCATGTACCGTCTGTAGATAAATTGGCTAATTTGTTTACCAAGAGTTTAGGGGGTTCTAGGGTGAAATACATTTGTAACAAGTTGGGTGCTTATGATATATATGCTCCAACTTGAGGGGGAGTGTTAGGAGAATATAAGTATTCTTGTAGATAATAAATTAGTAAGGGTATTCTTGTAAATAGTTTGTTAGGTTTTTACTCCTACAAATACTAGTTGGTCACTAATAATACAGTGACTAGACGTTTTCCCTCCAAGATACCTGTTCTCATTGATGAACCTCAGTTCTTGAATTTTTGAGGAAATCTGCCGACTCATGAAACTGATGAAATTGTTCAAGAAAATAACTTGTCATGCTTCAAGGCAACAATAGAACCATAAGTAGTAGGAAATATCAATCTTTTCCCTAATTTAGCATCCAGTATCATAGTTCAGTGGCTTAAAGTTGGCTGGATAGAAGCCATGAACCTATTGGAAGCCTAGAAAGGATATGCTTCTGAAACTAAGGGAAGGCTACGCGATAGCCCAAAGAGTCTATACTACAGTTGAAAAGATGCTGGATAGCTGCTCTTAGCTTAGGAGTTGTTTGTTTGACCTTTAGGAGTCAACAATACTTTCTTCTTCCTTCTCACTGCAACGTTATTCTGGTTAATAATGTGAATTTAGTAATTAATTATATTCAAATTACTATTTGTTGCTGGATGACTAGATGAATCTTAGAGTCTACTAGTCATGCAATTCTAATCTTATCATGTTACATTCAGGTTAGCAGACAATCTAGTCTATACAAAATCACTCAATTAACAAATTCTTTGACAGAGTCGATTAATGAGAATTTAACTTGACTTAGAGGATATTTCATTGTTGTCACCTTCTCATCAACTTCTGCACCAACATCATCTTCTCTTATTCTCACCCATGTGGTCACATGCACTATTCAAGGTGGCAAAACAGACCCAAAATCCTTAATACAAAGCTGCTAAGTAAAAGAGAGTTTCCTCTAGCCTCATCATAGTCCAATCAGTATATGTTAAGTCCACTATATGTTTCAAAACAGAGAAAGGTGTATCAAAATCTAGATAAACACAAACTCTTCCTCATTCTGATTATTTTTCCAATGTAATTTTGGTCATTTGGCCCTACGACTTTTTATCCTCTGTATGTCCATTCTCAATCATCAGGATAATTTGGGTCAATATATTCTTGAACACCTTGCTAATTGGCACACAAATAACGAGACTGACTATCATCTCACCTTTATAGAGCCTACAATCACACCTATTCTTAGATTTCCTAGTTAGAAATCCATAAGCTCTGAATCATCACCGCAATTATCATTGCTCTCCAGCAATTTTTGTTCGTTCTGATGCGTATAAATTATTCTTTCCTATTTCTTTTTTTCCCTTTTTTATGATGTTTTATTCTTTCTTCCCTAGCCAATCCAGGAACACTATCCTATGGTGACAAAATGAAATCAAAAGTGAATTAATTGCAGAAAACAAAATAAATGAAGCAGCATATTGGACAAGTTGAAGTTAGATGCAGTTTCTTCAATTTATATGAAGATAGCGGTAGGCCCAAAACAGTCAAATACATAACAAATTAGCGAAATTCTACATGAGGTGTACACGTCAAGGAGAGACTAACCCTGTTATTTTGAAGATTGAAAGATATAGATGCAGCCAGAAACTCAACCTTAGAATCATGAGCGTGATGAGAAGTTGAACCAGGGAATCTCTACATTCTTATTTTACAGTCATTCCTCTTTCCATTGCAGAACCAACGGGACTCTAGCTACAACCACTATGTTTGAAATTTAGACAAGTAAGAGGCTCTACTCATGAAAATCTTAGAGAGTTTATTAGCTTGAAGAAATTGAAGAACAAAAAAGTGGATTAATCCCTCAAAGTTCAAAAGAAGAGTTAGTAATTATGTGGGATGAGGGGGAAAAAGAAGCAACATAGTTAGAAAATTTGAGGTTTTCAAATCTATTGCTTCCATAATTGACAGAAGAAAGACTAGCTGTCATCTCATTTTGTTGTCACCGATGAGAATGAAGGATAACATATTTGCCAAATGCTGATAAATGAACCAGAAGTACAAGAACATGAAGTTTACACTAGAGGGGCAGATTTTGTATTTGGTAGCCTCTATAGCATTCTACACAACCTTTAGATGAAATTTCTATCCAAAATAAACTTCACTGGTTTCAATCAATGTTCAGTATTTTAGCTGTATAGTTTGAATTTCTAAGACTTCATGACAAAAGGATAGGAAAACAATGAGAAGATACTGCTCCTTACCATTATAGCATGTTTCATAATGCTAGAAAGTCCTATAAAGCACAAGTTATAGCAAAGAAACAAGTATGTCAGATAAGAGAATGACATCTACAATGGAGAAAACCGCAAAAGCTGTCCATCAAAGACATTAAAGCTAACCTTGAATGGACCACCTTAAGTTTGTCCTCTCACTTACGCATTTTAAATGGAGAATATACATTTCTTACAATGTTTCAACTTCTACTGAGTCCATCTAAGGGACAAATTTGGACAATCTTAATAATTCGGGAGAGCAAGAGTGGAACAGATCTTGAAATTTAAAAGTTTTTAATTCAAAAAATTTGTTTAAAGAGTCCAAGGCACAAAATTACAAAAATCCAAGCTCTAAATTTAAAAAGATAGATAGTAACAATTCATGTCCTGAAATGAATCAGAGAATGTTTTTGCAACTACCACCAAATAATGAACTAAGATGGTTAACCCTATTTTTGTGGCAAGACCCACTATAAAACATACTACCGTGCAAACTATATCAAATCCTGTTTAAGCCTACCATTCTACCTTCACTTCAACCATCAGCCAAAGGTCATTAGCAAACACATCAATTGACTCTGTAGAACATGACATCAAATCAACTTTATCACCCATTCGAGAGAGCAGATTTCAGTTAATGCATACCCATCAGCCACTTAAAGAATCTTCTGTCAGTTGAACTAAATAACAAGGGGGTATTTTGTCCTCCATCTCCCTAGCAAACCAAACTTCTGCCCAATTATATATTTAGAGAATCAAGAGCTACAGAGGTGAAACTGACAGCACATAGAAGCCCAATGGCACTTTTTGGATTCATCTCATACTTTTTTGTCTTCTCACTTCGACCAGTCTGTATAATTGTTGAGCAATTGAAATTTAGAATAGCTGTCTAACAGACTTTGACACAAGTACTACTGCCTCACCCACCAGAAGATAAATGAAAGATTGCCACATTTGAGCAGCCTCAACTATTAGTTTTCTCCTAATGTGACAAAAAGGCCTAAAAATACACAACCATGCAGCTTTTATACTATCTTCACTGCTAGTGGTAGCTACTGTAATTAAAATAAATTCTTTAGCAAGGCTGTAGCATTAACCAGGGAAGCAGCCAAAAAAAAAAAAAACAGATTTTGCACCTCATCTCTTGGTATTGATTTCTTCATGTATCCCCATTTCCTTGCTAACTTCAAAGCTGTCTCTACACCTTCAGCACCTGTATTCATTGGTAGCACCATCTCATATCCAAACATGCTCGTTAGACGCTCAGCATATACTGGAAATTTATCATTATAGAAGGCTCGAGAACTAAGAGTGAGCTTTTCAGCCTGTTCTACCAATGCTTTCATGATCTTGGGATGACAATGCCCCTGCAGCAAAATATTAAAAGTCCAGCTTAAGTACTATGGGCATAGCTAAGATCAGCCAGACAAAATAAAGTGCTTTAACGTATGATTCTGACTCATCCAGTCACTGCCATCCACCCTAGCTAAAAGATCAACATAGTACAGGAAACCCAATACAGAGAAACAACCTTAGGGCTTGCCATTCAACCAAATGAAAGGTTTTCATAAACATAAGTTGGTAAGGAGAGAAATTAGGCAGTTAGACGAAGAAAAGAAATACATGACTAAGTTCTGGTAGGTAAAACTGACAAAAAGGCATCCAACTTTTGTCACTATGCTTCGATTTTTGTGTTCATTTTCTTTTTTTTGTTGTTACCTGATTTACAGCAGAGTAAGCGGAGAGAAAATCAAGATACTTGTTCCCTTCTGGATCCCATATGGAACACCCCTTTGCTTGAGAAAAAACCATAGGAATTGGATGATAACTGCAATTACAACAAAATAGTGTGATACTAGTGTACTAAAAAATGGAAATTTTTGTTTAGAATGACTAGGATGAGGCATAACTTTGTGAAATTCATTTAATGCATCAGAAAATTCATATTCAATAACTTAATTATGGAGTTTCTCGAAATTTTCTTGTAGTTTAACTTTCAAAGCTCAGATGAAGAAAAGTCTTTTGGATAATAACTACAATTATAACAAAATACTGTGACCAGCATACTGACTAGAGAAAATGTATGTCTTGAATAACTAGGATAAGATCATAACTTTGCCAACATCATTTAATGCATCAGAAAGGAGTTTCTCAAAGTTTTCTTTAACTTTCAAAGCTCAGATGAAGAAAGTCAAGCGATCTTTCTTTATCCTTGATAACATTTTCCTTGAGTAAGCATCACTTCCGCTTTCTTCACTGTGGATTTATGAATTCATTTATCAGATAGAGGGGTCCAAGCTGGTAAAAAGGTCTAACCAGAGACAGCAACCCATCATACCCAACATCATCCCAACCAAGCACTCAAACTTAACCAAACAAGGAAACATATCAAAGCAGTACTTGAAGCTATCTATTCATCCTGTAAAACCATAGCCACAAAAAAGCTGTCAAAGTGTTCAGAATTTTTCACAAATTTTGGAAAACCTTCTACAACCCTATAGCAGGAGTGGATCCCCACCCAAATTCTCAGGCACAGTTCTGTACAAATAATTGCCTGTCGGTTGTAACATAGGCATCTGTACCCAAACTTTATAAATTTGCTTAATTAAGTTTTGAATCTCATTACACCAGCATTGTACCTGAAAATGATATAGTATTACCTTGTACCTACTTTGAACAGAAAGGAGTTACAGGAAAAATGGAAAGGCATAACATATTCGAAGAAATGGGTTCTCATGCTCTCCATTCGCTTTGAATACACTTAAAGCAATTAGCACACATCTAGAAACTTAACTCTCATTTTAAAGGCACTATGTTTCAGGAACAAGATTCATTTCAATGTCACGAACTTAAGCTAAGGAAAGGTTAAAGGGAGTTCAGTGTTTTAATCTATAGATATAATACAATTTCCTATATTGAGACTTAAGTACGGAAGAAATCTTTGCATCTAAAAGCAAGACACTTAAGGTTGAAAACCATGATTATTAGCATCAGACCCACAAATCAAATGTGCTTCTTTAGTCTTTTATTTATACCAACTTCCATTTGAGGAAAATCTTATAGTACCATTTGATATACAGGTGAGGCAACTCATGTTTTTGGCCCTATCAAGTTCCAACTAAACCTGCAGAGACCAGTGATTGATCCTAATTACCTGAAA